>NC_073313.1:372074491-372184020 GCF_027595985.1 Sorex araneus
GGTTAGACTCTCCCCGCGCTCCTTCCCGCGCAGAGCCGGGGCCCGTGCTCCCCTCACCGGCCCGGTGTCACTCTCACATCTGTCCTTGAGGAACAGAACAAAGAATTCCAAGCCGGGTCAGACGGAAAGCATGCACCCTAATGCCCGGACACCGGGAAGCAGCATCCCGCGCGGAGCCAGGACCCCGGGCCTGCGGGGAGTGGAGCCTCCTCGCGAGGACGGGCTCACGCGGGGCGGCCAGACCCCCGAGTGCCGGCACCTGGCTCGGCCCCGCCAGGCCCTCGGCCTTCTGGCCCCCCGCAGGCTCGGGGCATTGCGGCTGGAGCCACAGGACAGGCGGAGGGCCTGGCCTCGCACGGGGTCCACCCAGCGTCAGTCCCCGACCCTCCGTTTGGCCCCCTGAGACCAGCCAGTCAGGGGGATCCCTGAGCACAGAGCCAGGAGCAAGCCCTGAGCACCGCCACCTGTGTCCCCAAACCAGCAGAAGCCAAGAGCTCGGGCGTGGTCGGCCGTTACTGCCACGTGCTGTCTGGCCCTCGAGAGCCAAGGCAAGCACACAGCGTCCTTTCCTGTGTCAAAGGGGCGAGAAGTCGCATTTCTCCAGGGCAGCGTCTGGAGGCTGGTGGTCTATTCGGGGAGGTTCCCACGCTTATATTTCTCCTACTCCTCGCTTTCCAGGAAAGAGCCTCTCGCACCCCTCCCTCAAGACCCCCCTTCCGCAAACAAACTGCACAGGAAGCTACCACTACAGCCCCCCGGTGCCAAGGCCCAGGGGATGGACGCCCACAAGGACCCAGGCTGCTCCCCCCGGGTCCCCTCAGCCAAGCACCACAGATGAGCCGGGGGGCGTCTGCTCTCCTCTCCCGACTCTCCTGCACTCTGGCCAGTAGCTGGCAGGGTCTGGCCACGTGCAACACGACAGTCACTGCAGCGCTGAACACGTCCCACGGAAGTGTGTGTGTGTTTGTATGTGCCGGCCTTTTCTCTGTGTAGTCTCGTGTGTACGCACACATACGTGTACCTAAGACAGTTTTCCCCTGTGTAGTCTCGTGTGTACACATACATGCATGTACCTAAGACAGTTTTCCCCCGTGTAGTCTCGTGTGTACGCACACATACGTGTACCTAAGACAGTTTTCCCCTGTGTAGTCTCGTGTGTACACATACATGCATGTACCTAAGACAGTTTTCCCCCGTGTAGTCTCGTGCGTACGCACGCATACATGTACCTAAGACAGTTTTCCCCTGTGTAGTCTCGTGCGTACGCATACGTGCGTGTACCTAAGACAGTTTCCCCTGCTACGCCATCATTAGCAGACGGATCGAGGGAATGGGCTTCCACAGACCCAGTGCTGCCAGCCCAGACCGACGGGTCCACAGAGATGAAAACTCTCAGCAGGTCCCACCGTGTCCGTCTCAGTATGACCCCCCCCCCCACTCGGCCCTTTAGATCAGCTGGACGGTCACCTGTCCGCCTGTGCCCTGACACTTGTCACTCTCTCCTCCCGGTTTCCGAGCACAACGTCACGCTCTGTTCCCAGCCCACGTGGCCTGTGCATCCCTCTCTGAGCCGCGGCGTGATTCGGTCCTGATGCCAGCACGGGGCGCCGGGCACGGGGGGGGCCCTTCTGGCTGCTCGGCTGGGCTGTGTGACCCCAGGCCCTGCCACGTCAGCTCTGCCTGCAGTTTCCCGGCCCAGACCAGCCGCCTGCCAAGGACGCACGGGCGGGAAGCCCCGGCCAGTGCAGCCCGGCCTCGGCAGCCCAGGGCTGGGAAGGGGCCCATGCTGAGCCCGAGGGGTGGGGGTCTCCTCTCGGGGTCCTGCGCGCTCTGCACGGAACCCCCCGCAGCACTGCCGGTCCCGGGCCGGAGCCCCGAGTCCATCCACGGTCAGCTGTAGAGCCCGAGCCTGGGCTGGGCGTGAGGGACCCCTGGGGACAGCAGCCCGCGGCCCCTCAGACCCCTGGGGACAGCAGCCCGAGGCCCCCCAGCGCCGACTGTGCCTTGGACCCCCTTGCCTGTGCTGCGCCCCGAGCCCGGTTGGAGAAGCGAGCGTCCCTGGCCTCAGGCCAGAGAGCCGCCCGAGCCACAGGGACCTGGGGAGGGGTCTCCCCCCAAACACAAGGAGGACTCAGGGGGAAGAGCAAAGCCACGGGAAACGGGAAACATGGCACAAACCAGCAGCCGGGCTGGCGGCAGCTCCCTGGCCCGAGCCCTCGGGATGCGGGGGGAGAGGGCGGGCTCAAGGCTCCGTGACAGCCGAGGCCGGCGGGGCGGGAGCACTGGCGGGCTGACTCTCGCCTGCAGGCTCCCGGGAGCCGTCTGCTGCTGCCGCCCAGGCTGGGGGCCGGGCTCCTGACGGCTGTGAGAAAGCGTCCCCGCATGTGCTCGGGGTCCCGGGGCCGCTCGCCGGCTGCAGGCACGACCTGTGAGCCGAGGCCCGGGGCGACCTTCCCGGAAACCCCGGGTCCAAAGGGCCTCTGGGGCCTCGGAGGACACGGTGAGGTCACTGTCCCCCCTCCCACTCCGGTCACTTGAAGGAAACCAGCTCCAGGCCCTCTGGCCGCGGGGACGGCTCTGGCCCTCCTGTCGGCAGGGCACGGCTCAGCTCCGCTGCGGGCAGGACGGGCAGCAGCCATCTGCGCACGGCCTCGCCAGCTCCCCATTAGCTAATTAAATTTCTAACCCCGCCGGGAGGGCTGCGGATTAGCCCCGTCCAAGGGCTCGGCCCCCGGCACAGCCCAGGGTGTCCTGCGGCAGAGTCGGAGGCCGTGTCGGGGGGAGCAGGGTCCAGAGAGCCGCGAGCCTCCTCCACACGGGGGGCGTCTTCCCGGAGCAAGGGAAAGACAGACGTTCGTTGTGACGCTGCTGCGTGTGCTGACCTAGCAGTGCACGCGCGAGATCTCCAGAGAGGGAGGAGGGACTCGGGCCCCTCCCCCAGCCTGGCACTGCCATCTGGGACGTGTGGTAGCTTCCACCAAGCCCGACACGGGGACGCCTTGTTGTAATTACCTAGTGGCCGCAGATGGCCAAGGGGATGCAGGGGATGGAGGGGGGAGGTGAAAGACGCCTCCCCCTCCCCCCCACTCACCCTCTGGTTTGGCTCAGAACTTGGGCGCAGTCGGGCCAAGCTGGACATGCTGACCTTCGTTCGGGACAGTGAAGTGGGAGCCCCTGGATGAAACCCAGGGCAATCTTCAAGGTCACGAGGCGCCTGGAGGGATGAGGGTCCGCCACGGGCTGAGGAAGGGTCTGGGGCACCTGAGGCAGAGGGGGTGCTTCTCCAAGGCGCGGTGCGCTCTCTTCACCCGCACGGCTCAGAGCTGGGAGGGGACTCGGCTGGCGCTGTCTGCTCTGTTGCCGTTCTCAGAGCGGATCAGAAAGCCTCGAGCTCGCTGTCGCCTCCCCAGCTCTCAGGAGTGCGTGTGGGTAACTGCACCGTCACGACGGTCGCGGTGCCGGGCGGTGGTGGGTTTAGTCTTAAAGTCTCGCCAGGACCCACCTTCCCCAACACCTGCCGCTAGCGTCGAAGGTGGTGCTCGCACTGAGCATCCTGAGTTGAACAGTAACACGACAATCAACACTAGCGTGAGCCCAGAGTGACGGCACCCGCCCCGTCCTAATCACGGACGTCAGTGCTCGCTGAAGAAAGGAGTTGGGGTCTCAGCAGCCAGCCTGGGACTGCGACCAAGTGCCCTGGCCCTGAGGCAAGAGCCGGCCCCGTTTACAAAGACCCAGGCCCTCGCTCCCGCCCCCCCCCCCCACGTCGGCTCTGGCTGAGGGTGAGGGGCGTGACTGCGCCCACCCGCCCACACTGACGACCCGGCCCCACGCAGGGTACGCCAATCATCAGCTGACGTCTGTTCGTGCCCTCCGTGCCATGCGTGAGAATCCCCCCTGCATGTGTGTATAAATACCCCCGTGTCAGGGCCAGTAAACGGAGACCACGTGACCCCCAGACTCCCCGCCCTGTGGCCTTCTTCCTCGGTTTCTTTCTCGGCAGGACAGAAGGGGGAGGAGGTGTCAGGGACCCACGGGAACACCCCAGGGGGCTTTATTGCAACCCCCCAACGTGGAGGGCTTCTGCCTCGATGTTGGGGTTCTCTCTTCCGCGGGGGCACCCCACAGGGGAGGAAAGGCTAACGTCGCCGGGCACACACCCGGCTGGGTCCAGGGCGGTCGCCCCCACGCCCGTGCCCGCCCCGCTGCCCTGGGGACACCCAATAGGATCGCTGACCCCTGGGGGCGGCACCCCACATGCCCTGAAGCTTCGGTTTTGGGGACCGAGGGGGCCAGTGGGCAGGGCGGTGCCTGACCCTCCTGCCGCGTGGGGCCCTCCCCTCGCCCACCTGCCCTGGGCTTTGGGGGCCCCCGGGGAGCACCGTTCACAGCGGGCCTGGGGGCCGGGGGCCGTTAGGCTCCGGAGAAGGAGCATCGGGGGCTCTGGAGAAGGTTCTAGAAGCTGGCGTGGGGCACAGGCCACGGGCACACCGGCGCCCGCACAGCACAGCCGTGAGGTCACAGCCCCGCCACGTCCCGTGGGGAGCCCGGCACGACCCCAGGTACCAGACTCCCCGCCCCGCTGCCAGGGCCTCTCCTGCTCCCTCCCGGCATCGGGCGTCCCCTGCCTCCGCCCCACTTGGCCAGCTCCGGCCACGGGCAGCGCCCGAGCTCCACCCCCTCCCGGGCGGCGTGCAGGCGCCTCGTGCCCACCAGCCCAGGGGCGCGGCCGCGGCAGGCCCAGGAAGGCTGTGGTCATTGTGGGCAGGCGGCGGGGTCCGAGGAGGGCGTGTGGGGCTGTCTCAGGCCAGACGCCCCTGTGGACTGTCTCGCGCTTGGGGGTCTCCCCCCCGCCCGGCTGCTCCCTGCTGGCATCTACCTGACCAGACAGCGGCTGGGGTGACACCGGGAGCTGAGTGGGAGTCTGGGCTCTGCCCTGGCTCAGCCCGGACCCTTGGTCCTGTCCACGCAAGGAAACGCCCTGATCCACACAAGACAACCTCTGACCTTGCCCTGACCTCTGACCCCAACCACACACAAGGCAGCACCCTGACTCTGACCCCGACCATACAAGGCAGTGCCCTGACCCTTGTCCTATGTCCCCTGTCCTGGGCCCTTTCGACCCAGAGACCTTTGGGCTATACGGGGCTGGCCTGCCCCCGGCTTCTCTCCATCTCTGTAGCCAGAACTCATCTTTCTAGAACCTTCCTCAGGCATTGTGTGATCTGAGCCCTGAGGGCGGTCCCCCACGCTGAGACTGACTCTGTCTCCCCAGCAGAATCCGAGGACTGAGCGCCCCTCGCCCTGCGCCCTGGGTGGGGGCAGTGGTCACTGTCCACCCGTGGGACTCCCAGGGCTCCTGCATGGGCCCTCCCGAGCTGGGCCTGGCCGGGACTTGGGTCGGCGAGCAGACTCGGGGCTCACACCCGAGTCTGTCCACAGCCCAGGGAAGGTGCTGGCGAACAGGCACGGCCGGCCACGCGGGGCGGGGGGTGGGGGGGCTTGGGCAGAGCAGACTGGGGGGGGGGCAGTGCGGGAGCAGGCCCCAAGGGCAGGGTGACGCCACGCCACCGCCCCCAGGGAGCCTGCCAGGCTGCAGGCAGGCGCTGAACTCGGCGGAGGGTGCCTGCACCCCAGACGCACCGTCCGATCCTGCTCCCGGAGACAGGCCTCAGCCAGAGCCGCCCCCCGTTCCCGGGCTGTTGGGCTGCCACAGACTCTGAGAGAGATGCAGTGAATCAGGCGCTTCTGGGCGGAACAGAAGCAGGAGGAGGAGGGGCAGCCACGGCCGTCCGGGCGCCTTCTCCCCTGGGCTGTGTCCGGGGGCCGGAGGGGAAGGAAGGACGAGAGGGCGAGGACGCAGAGATGGGGGAGGGAGGGGCAGGGGGGGCCGTCCTCCTCCTTCCTCCCGGAAGCGGGCGGGCCCGTCTGGGGACGAGGGTGCTGGCCGCGCGGTGTCCTGGCCAGGGCCCAGCTGTGGCCGGGAGCTACCGGGGAACCTCGTGTTTACTTATTTATGTCTTTTCGCACACACGGGAGCCCTGAGCGGAGGCTGCAGGGAGGTGCCTGGGCAGCGCCTCGTGTCCACCGCAGGGCCGAGCCGGGCCTGGGCCAGCGGCAGGGCCAGTGGCTCTGCTCAGGCGCAGGGGACGGGCTGGGTGCGTGTGGGTGTGAGGGGCCCGAGGCTGCAGGCGGGGGTGCTGAGGGGGCTCTGAGACCCGGGGGCATCGGGGTGGGGGCCAGGTGCCCACCTGCTCTCCAGGCTGAGCACTGCTCCGGGGGCTGTGGAAAAGGGCACTGGACGGTCCATCCCACATCTGCAGCCTCCCCCGAGTTCCTCCTCATCCCGGAAGCATCCGGTGTGCGGGAGCAGCAGGGGCCGAGCAGGACCCTGGCAGGGCCTCAGGATCCCAGCATGGCTGCTGAGGAACGTGAGCACACAGGGCCAGAGCACTGTCTGAGGAGCATGAGTGCACAGGGCCAGAGCACTGTCCGAGGAGCAGCACCAGGGTGTCACCGTGCCTGCGGCAGAGTCAGGAGCTTGGTGAGCCCCGGAGGCCAAGGCCAGGACTTGATGGTCCCCACCCAGAGGCGGCTGGGAAGCGTGACCTCGCCCCGAGACGGGGGCAGGGGCTCATTGAGAGGAACCAAAGTGTCTTCCTGAGGGGAGCTGACGGGCACGTGCTGGGCCCTGTGGCCCTTCCTGCGCTCGGGCAAGGGGGCGGAAGCAGGGGACCTTCTGGGGCTTTTGGACCTCTGGCCTTGCAGAGGACCAGGGGTGAGGGGCGGCAGGAGGCAGAGAGGGGAGGGCGAGGGAGGCAGGGATGCAGGGGGGAGGGGGACCCGGCCTCACGGCTCCCGATCAACAGCCCTGACCTGGCTCTGGCCGTGGGCGGGTCCCGCCGTCCCCCCTCGCCAGCGGCCCCCATTGAGGAAAGGCCCGCGCCTCTCCGCTCACTCCCGGCCAAGGAGACGGAAGCGCGTGTGATTCCGCGTCTATTTTAGGGCTGGGGTGCGGGGGCGGTGGGGCTCTCGCTGCTCTCCGCACCCCTCTCCCTGCCAGTCCCGCCCTTGCTCCCCGGGCTCCTCACCGGCGCCTCTCTCGACCCTGCTTCAGAAATGACGTCCCTGCCTCACCTGTCTGGCGCCCTCGGGGGCTCGTCGCCGTGGGAACGCTGGCCTTCCCGAGCGGGAGCACCCGTCTCCCTGTCTCCCCTCTACTCCTCCTCGCCCTCCCCGGGCCCTGGGGCTCGCTGAGCTGAGGGCGGGCTCTAGACGGACGCCGGGACGGATGGACGATGGGGCTGGACTCGTGGCTCGGAAGCCCCCACGCGGGCCACGGGAACAGTCTTTCCACTCACCCCTGGGTCGCGTCTCCGAAGTGAGACGTTCGCTAGATTCTAGCGCGGAGCAGGGGGCCAGGCAGGCAGGAGGCTCGGGGCAGGGACGGGAGCTGTCCCCTGCCCCGTGACCCCGGGACAGAGCAGGACGGAGCCTGCATAACCCAGTGGGTCTGGCTCAAAATGACGCCAGCGGCTGAGCCGGCAGCGTGTCCCCGCTCGGGCACCGCCGGGCCCGGGCGCTCGAGCCACGGTCTCCTCCACACTGTGTGCTAGGGAGACAGCCGCCGAGTGGCCAGGGAAAGGCCAGCAGGAGCCCCTGCTCCTGCCTGTCCAGGGGACAGCTCAGGGTGGCCCCCCACAGCTCAGCACTGGCCTGGCCCCGTGTGTTCCTGCCTCTGGGAGCAGCCGCACCCCTGACGAGGAACGGGACCCGAGGAGGCCGCGTGCCGAGGTGGGGGCATCCCCCCCCAGCATCCCCTGAGCCGCACACGCACGCACCTTCCCTCCCGCCGGCCAAGGCCCTGTGGCCTTCAGGGGGGCCTCCCGCCAGCGGCCTCGGCCTTCCTCTGGCCTCCCGGGGAGCACGTGGCTTTGGAGCTAGAAGACAAGCGTCACGCGGCCACGCAGGCTCCTCGGGGCTCTTCCTCGGCCTCCACGCTGGGACAAAGGCGGCCCGTGGGGGCTCTGGGGGGAAGGTCTCCTCTGGTCCCGCTGGGAAGGGCAGTCAGGAGTGAAGTCTGGAGGGCCGGAGCGACAGTCGGAGGGGAGGGCGCTTGCCTGGCACACGGCCAAGCCGGGTCCGACCCCCGGCAGCCCACGTGGTCCCCCGAGCACCGCCAGGAGTGACCCCTGAGCACTGCCCTGTGTGCACCCTCCCCACACCCAGATAAACACAGAAGTAGGGCTGAGGCCCCGGCCAAAGGCCCTCCAGGAGAGGTGGCTGGGCCCCGCCTCTCCGGCTCACCGAGGAGCGGCTCCCGCCCTTGCCAGGAGCTGCGGGTGGGAATGAAACGCTCTGTGTTCCGGTTCCGACGTCCGGCCCGGAGAGCCCCCGGCCGCGCCTTCCCCGGAGGCTCCCGGGTTTGCGCTGGGCCGACCAAGCGGCCGCGCCCCTCGCCCCCGAGCCCTGCCGACACACCACACGCATGCACAGAGGTCTCAGGTCCCAGCACAGGGCGGGCTTCAGGGGCAGCCGTGACTCCTACCAGGAGAAGGGGACGCTGGGGATCACGGCGGGTCACGACCAAGCGCGGGCTAGCGGTCACTCCCGCCCACACACGCGCTGGGCTCTGGTTCCCCGGCAGGGCCCGAGGGAGAGTCACGGACACGGCGTCCCTGCAGGAAGCCCTCCCGGAGCATGAGCAGAGCGGGGGTGCGGAGGGAGCCCCCGGGGGAGGGGTCTGGGCCCCCTGCCGGGGCCGGCCCCGCCTCCCCAGGGCTCCGTTGTTGACCCGGCATCGCCAAGCCGCCTCTGGCCCCCGCATTCCAGAACAGGCCACGGCTGCTTCCGGGCTCTGATTCCACGTGACCAGGGGCAGACGCTGGTTCCGGGACTTTCTGTGAGGACAGAGGCCGAGCAGGCCCGAAGGGGCAGCTGGCCACAGGGGCCCGCACACAGGGGCTGGCCCGAGATCTGCGTGTCCTGCTCGGACACTTGTGGGAATCCTTGCGGGGACCAGAGGTTCCCGGGAGACGCCGGGCCACTCCTTCCAACCTTTCTCCACCACGTCACAAGCTGAGGACACTTCTGGGGGGTGGGGTCACCCCCAGCGACGCTCAGGGGTTACTCCCGGGTCTGCACTCAGGCATTACTCTGGCGGTGCTCGGGGGGACCGTCTAGGACGCCGAGGATCAAGTCCGGGTCGGCCGCGTGCAAGGCAGCCGCCCTCCCCGCTGTGCTGTCGCTCCGGCCCCAGCTGAGGACGCATTTGGGGCAGCAGTGCTCAGGAGCCGAGCTCCGCGGTGGGTCTGGGAAGGGCCGGAAGACAGAGCGTGCCATGGGTCTGGGGCGTTGTGCAGACGGCTGTGGATGGGGGAACGGGTGCCCGGGACGCGTGTGTGGGCCCTGCGGTGCCTCCTGGACCTTGTTGCTGATTTTTGGTTGCGGAGCCACTGGCCTGAGAAACACCCGCAGGAGGACAGGCTGTGGTGTAGACAGCCGCAGGAGGACAGGCGCTGGTGTAGACACCCGCAGGAGGACAGGCGCTGGTGTAGACACCCGCAGGGGAACAGGCGCTGGTGTAGACACCCGCAGGAGGACAGGCTGTGGTGTAGACACCCGCAGGAGGACAGGCTGTGTGTAGACACCCGCAGGAGGACAGACTGTGGTGTAGACACCCGCAGGAGGACAGGCGCTGGTGTAGACACCCGCAGGGGAACAGGCTCTGGTGTAGACACCCGCAGGAGGACAGGCTGTGGTGTAGACACCCGCAGGAGGACAGGCGCTGGTGTAGACACCCGCAGGGGAACAGGCTCTGGTGTAGACACCCGCAGGAGGACAGGCTGTGGTGTAGACAGCTGCAGGGGGACAGGCTGTGGTGTAGACAGCCTCAGGAGGACAGGCTGTGGTGTAGACACCCGCGTTCTGGGGAGCAGCGCCCCGAAGACCTTCTGAAATAAGACGGAATGCTGCTTGCAAACATTCTACGTTCCTTTACGGGGTGAGTGTCAGAGACCCTAGACTCGGCCCCAGGAAGCCAGCGGTGTCTTGACTCAGTCTCTGCTCGAACCCCTGGCAGAGCCTGCTCTGTGCCTGGAGGCTCTCGCAGCTCTGAGTGCTTCCGGGCGGAGGGGGGTGGTGAGCTGCCTCCTCTCCCAGGGGGGTTCCTTCCCCACGTACCCCACGGAGAAGCACCATTCCAGACGATTCCGCCCCTACAGTGCTACTTAGACACTGTGAATAGCACTATTTATTAGAATAACTGCAATGTGTTTCTTATGTTACAGGTAGTGGGGTTCTCCCCCCAAATAAATCATTTATAAGCCGGGAATATTGACAGGCTCCAGTGTGTTGTGTGATGCAGAAAGCTCTCCAGGCTGACTATCGGCCCAGACTCACTCAGGAGAAGGAAGGGTGGGGTGCACACTGGGAATGACTCACAGGAGCTCAATTTGTAGATTTTAATTGGAAAAAAAAAAAACCAAAAAAGCTTTTTTGATAAGTAGCATGGCTGTTCCACAGAGAGGCGTTGAGATTTATTAAAAAAACAAAAAACAAAGCCAACATCCAAAGCGAATGGCGCAGTCATCCACCTTCAAAACATGCGCTCCTGTGATCTTTTAAATGTTATTCAAAACCATTGTTCTGCGCCCGGGTTTAACAACCCCCGAGCAATTTCTCAGCAGCTCATTACAGAGGCACCGAGAGGAAGATGAAGACACGTCTGGAAACGGGGATTGTTCCTGAGTGTTGCTTTGCTGTTTTGCGGGAAGAGGTCAGATGCCGCGTCTGGGCCACGGCTTAGAAATAAGGCCAGGCCAGCATCCCGGCCCAGACACGTGAGCGAGCCGGCGGCCAGACAAGGGCTCTTAACCTAGAAAACAGAGACAATGGGAGCCCCGCAGAGCCCCAGAGAGCGGTCTGGGTCCTTCTGAAATCACCGAGGCGCCCCGCTGCCATTGCTCAAATTGGTGACAATTCACGGCAACTGACAGCTGCAGGAATGGGGTGGACACGTCTCCCGAGTGCACTGGCAGGCGAATCGCGGAGGGGCCCTTCTCAGGGAGGGTGGGGCTCGCTCCCGGGGGTCTTGGCGCTGAGTCGGTGGGTGGGCAGTGGAGGGCGCCCCCTGTCCCCAATGTCTGTGGGACAGGCAGTGCCCGGCACTGCGGCTGCCCCTTTGTCCACCAGGAGCCTCGATGAAGTTCAAGCCCAGGGAGATATTGGGGGCCAGGAGAGGACGAGGGGGTACTCTCTGGAGGATACAGCAGTGCTCACGGTGCAGGTTCCTGCGATGGGCACCTCACCCCGCTCGGCGAGGGAGGCCCCATCCTTGGGATGCATCAGACCCCACCGGATACCCAGGACATATCCCTGGGCACCGCCAATGTGACCCCCCAGGCCCCAAACGTTCAGGTGAAACCCCTCCCCTAGCCAGATGAGCCCTCCCCCCAGTGCACGCAAACTTGGCAGGGCAGCCGTCGTGGTGGGTGGATGGGGGGGCGTCCCCAGCCCTGGAGGTGCTCACAGTGCTCACGCTCTAGAGAGAAAGCCACGCACGTCCACCCCAGCCAGCGCGGGGAGGCGGCACCATCAGCACCGCCTCCCTGACCCCAGCCGCTGCCCTCGGCGATGCAAGAAACCAGCCCCTCCCCGCCTCCGTGAGCCCACGCGCCACCGGGCGCCTCTGGACGCTCATCTCCGTTCCCCCTGAGGAGCCCGCGGCCCTTCCAGGTCACGAGAGCCGCGGCTCATTCGCCCAGTCTGGCTGAGAGGAGGGTGTGGGGCTTATTCCTTTGAGCAGCAAAGTTCAGCAGAGTCCAGAGAGAGGGACTGTGCGAGCACCTACGGGGCTGCGAGGGTCTCGGGAAGAAAACGCCCCCAAAAGGCCTTTCCTCCAGCTCGTCACGACGGGATTGGCTCCCCTGGAAGAAGCAGGGTAGCCCCTGTCCTGTCAGGCCCCAGCATCTGCAGAGACACGGGGACGGAAGACGAGGTTTCTTCCCACTCACCCAGTCAGCAATCACTGGAGCACTGGAGCACTGGCATCCCGTGGCTCATCGATTGGCTCGAGCGGGCTCCAGTAACGTCTCCATTGTGAGACGTGTTGTTACTGTTTTTGGCATATCGAATACGCCACGGGGAGCTTGCCAGGCTCTGCCGTGCGAGCGGGGTACTCTCGATAGCTTGCGGGGCTCTCCGAGAGGGACAGAGGAATCGAACCCGGGTCGGCTGCATGCAAGGCAAATGCCCTCCCCGCTGTGCTATTGCTCCAGCCCCAAATTAGCAACAGACTAAAAATTAACAATACATAAGAGACTGGGGTCTGAGGGAACCCAGGGCCATGCCGAGCCCTGGGCCACCACCTGGGGCTGTCCTGTCGCACGCAGCAGCCAAGGGAAATGCAGATGCTCCCGCTCCGCCCCAGAGGGTCAGTTCCAGGAGGGACCCGGGGGCAGAGGGTGGCAGGAACCTCCTCCTGCACCGTGGGACTTGGGTCTGGCACCCACGTGCCCAGAGTGTCGTGTTCTCCCTTTGTAGACAGCAGCCCAGTGACCCGCCCCCCGGGGCGAGCGGGAGGCTCTGCCCGGGACCCCGGCTGGCTCTGTGGGCCGTGTCCTCCCTGGGAGCTTCTCCGAGGCTCGAGACCCGTGCGTGCCGTCGTGCCCGCGGCTGCGGTGGCTCCGGGCTCGGCTCTGCTTTCGCCCACGCAGGCAGCTCAGTGCAGGAACCCACCACCCACAGCAGCCCTGGGGGCCTGAGGCCAGGGCCACTCCCCCACGACTGGACACACCCAGCCCACCCAGTGACCAGGCCACCGGGGCCCAGCCCGCTTATAAGCATGTGCCCGGGCACGGGGCAGAGCACACGAGAATCACGGGCATGTGGCTCTAGACATATACAGACATGCACATCACATGTGCACATACGTATTAAACCCACACACATGCACACAGGCACCGTCTACATGGGCTTACATCTAGGTGCAAGATACTTAGATACATCATGTGCACAGTGTGTAATATGTGTGTGTTCTATGCATGCATGTACCATACATGTGCTGTATATCATGTAGTATATACTCAAAATCATGTATATGTGTACATACACATATGCTATGATTATAGGTACATGCAAGAAGTATGTGTATGTGCACACATGAACATCACATGTACGTGCACATACATGTACACAGGTATGAATGCATAATGTCTTGGTATACTCACACATGTGTTATGTGTTTATACTGTACATATGTGCCTGCATGACTATGTGTTGTATGTATATATGCACATGTGTTTTGTGCATGCATGCACCACATGCTTATGAATTTGTATCACTGTCACTGTCACTGTCATCCTGTTGATCATCGAATTTCTCGAGTGGTCTCAGTAGCATCTTCATTTGTCCCAGCCCTGAGATTTTAGCAGCCTCTCCTTACTCGTCTTTCCCAGTGAGTGGTGGCTCTTTATATGTCTACAATGTACACGAATATGGGGCATCAATAATTCTGTCTGAATCTGATAGTCATCTCAAATCTTTTTGGTTGCATTTTAGCAATCAGCATGGTGCATACTACCTGCAGATTTCACTTGATTTATATAAATGATGTGTCATGGGTTCCTCAACACATGGGCACGCCAAACCCTCTAGCTATGCCACAGGGAACCATCTCCAGAGTAAGGCTGCAGCGTGTAGCTCCTCAACATCCGTGCCACAGGACACAGGGAGGCAGGGATGCAGGGACAGAGGGATGGAGGGATGAAGGGATGGGGGATGGAGGGACGCAGGGATGGGGGGATGGAGGGACTCAGGGATGGGGGATGGAGGGACGCAGGGACTCAGGGATGGGGGATGGAGGGACGCAGGGACGCAGGGATGGGGGGATGGAGGGACTCAGGGATGGGGGATGGAGGGACTCAGGGATGGGGGATGGAGGGACGCAGGGATGCAGGGACGGAGGGACACAGGGACGCAGGGATGCAGGGACTCATCCGCCAGGCAAACAGAAGCCAAAGGGTCACAGGGATGCAGGGATGCAGGGATGGAGGGATGGAGGGACTCAGGGATGGAGGGATGGAGGGATGCAGGGATGCAGGGATGGAGGGATGGAGGGACTCAGGGATGGAGGGATGGGGGATGGGGGGATGCAGGGACTCAGGGATGCAGGGATGCAGGGGTGCCTGTCCACCTACTGCCTTCCTGAAGGAACCTCGGGACCGCTGACATGATTCCTGTAGGACACGGCCGGCAATTGGGAAGATGGGATCTCTCCAGCATCTTTTTCTTTCCCCCCTGCACCATTCCCCCAGGCATCGTTACTGAAGGGTCACGGCAGGTCACAGGGAAGCGCCTGGGGCCAGCCCTTGCCCCCCACCCCGTGACATGAGCCCTGACTAGAGTTAATGAAAGCTATTAATTCCCTTCCCTGTCAGGGCCAGCAGATGACATAAATAGATGATTCTCCAACCCAAACCCAGCGGCCAACATCCCTGCGCCCACGGCACTGCCCGTCGGGGGCTCCGAGGCAGTGAGGCTCCTGTGGGTGCCCCCTGGCAGGGTGGGTGGGCCGGGTGGGCAGGGGTGCCAGGCTCAGCCCTCCGCACCCCCGCCAGGCAAACAGAAGCCAAAGGGTCACAGGCAAAGCCGTCAGACACTGCGTGTCACCCCTGCACGGGCCGTGACGGTCACATACAAACACGTCTCGTTACAAGCCCTGAGCAGTGACATGCTCAGGCCCCGCCCAGCGCCCGCCTTTCCCGCAGCCTCAGGCCAGCTGGGCCACAGAGCAGCTCTGGGGTCAGGCAGCAGCCGGGGTCTCAGCACCCGCCTCCCCACATCCCCTGCTCCCCCCTCCAGCGTCCGGGCGGGGGTCTGGCTGCGGCTAAAGCAAAACTGCAGGACTTCGACTCCGTGTGTCTGAAATAGCAATTCCCACGCCAGGGAAAATGGGCCAGGAGGAACGGTCAGTGGCTGGAAGCTTGCCACAGGGGTGTGTGGGGGGGGGCAAAGGGCAGCTAGGACAGAGCAGGGACCAGTGGGACGACTGTAGCTGGCAGTGGTCACTCTGGACAAGGACGGAGTGCTGAAAAGTTGAAAAGTCGGTAAACAGATGGACACGAAAACCTTTCAGTGACTGTACTGCAAACCATGATGCCCAAGGGGAAGGTGAGAGAGAGAGAGAGAGAGACAGAGACAGAGACAGACAGACAGAGAGACAGACAGACAGACAGAGACAGAGACAGAGACAGACAAAAAGACAGAGACAGAGAGAGAGACAGACAAAGAGACAGAGACAAAGAAACAAAGAGACAGAGACAAAGAGACAGAGACAGACAGAGACAGAGACAAAGAAACAAAGAGACAGAGACAAAGAGACAGAGACAGAGAGACAGAGGTAGACAGAGACAGAGGCACAGAGACAGAGAGATTGGTGACTGGTGGGAAATGTACACGTGTGAAGGGGCGGGTGTTAGAACACTGTATGACTGAAACCCAATCACGAACAACTTTGTAACTATGTATCTCATGGTTATTCAATTAAAAAATAACAGTTTCCTGATGGTGCTGCCAATGGCTGTGGCAGAAGAGAGGAGAAAGATCTGGAAGCGCCTCCCCAGCCCCCGCAGCTGGGCAGACCCCAGACAAACCGCCCACTGAGAGAAGCTGCTGCAGGCAGTGCCCGCCTGGGGCCAGCTGAGGTGGGCGTGAGGCCAGTCCCTCCGGGCACCCCTGGGCGCCCCTGGCTGGGTGCTGGGTCGGCGCTAAGGGCTGACGCGGACCCCAGGGAACAGAAGAAGCCCCTGGCAGCTCCCGACGGCCCGTGGGAGCCGTCCCTGCAGACCTCTGGCACACGCCCGGTCTGAGGTGGGACCCCCAAGCCCGCCCCCTCCCGCAGACCCCCGGGCCCACAGCCTCTCCCCGCGCCGTGCGCGCCCCCTCCTCTCAGCAGGACGCGCCCCCACAGGACGATCCTCGTCTCCCTCGGGCCCCGTCAGAGTTGGGACAGTCACTGCGACGGGCACTTCTTAGGGAGTCTCTTCCGCCTGAGAAACAGCGCCGATGATTTCACCAGGAACCTGGCAGAGCGTCAGGTCACTCAGGTCCCCGAGCTGGCCAAGGACGCGGCCCACCGGGGGCAGGAGGCGTCTCCAGCCCTCCCCTCTCCCGCAGTGCAGGAGCCGACGCCCGACCAGCCCGCGCGGGAGCCGGAGACGCTGACGCACTTGCCAGCGAGCTCACATCTCCTCCACGGTGACTCACTTCCTCAGGGGCACGTGAACAGAGGCCGCTCCTCTGTCCTTGTCCCCTCTCATTCCGGGGGGCCCGGGGGAGGCACAGGCCGGCCACACCCAGCCAGTGGCTCCGGGCTCTGTGCTCGGGGACCTGGTGGAGAGAGCTGGGTGACGGCGTGCGGGTCCGCGCTGGGTCCCGGGCCCGCTGCCCAGCCTGCCGCGCTCTGCCCGCGGGCGTGGAAGCTTCCCACACACCCGCGTCTCCGGGCCGGGGGGCGGCTCGGGCTCCCCCAGCCCTTCGGAACGGCAGGACACAGACTCAGAGGAGCGTGACGAGCAGGGAAACACGGCCTGGCACCGGCCGGGCACACGGAGGCCAAGACCGGCTGAGCCAACCCCCGTCCAACCCCCGGTGCCCGCCGGGCTCCCCGGCCGGACTCGGACAGACGGAGACGGGTCAGGGAACAGCGTCTTCGTGAGAACCGGAGCCAGTGACCTTCCCGGGACAAGCTTAGGCCCAAAGCGTCTGAGCACATTCACGGGTCACCACGTGTGTGTGGGCCAGACCCAGAGTCCCGGCAACCAGACTAGAGCCCCGGGTCGGCGGGGCAGACGCACGCGGCCAGTGTGGGGGCCGCAAGCCCAGTCACAGCACGGACGACTTCCCTTGTCAGAGGAGACAGGATTCTCCTGACACACGGCAGTTCCGCGTGTCCCACAGGCAGAGCCCGTGTTTCCCGCCGGCCCGTCCACGCGGGCGCAGGCGGGCGCCTCACCTGGCCGTCCACGCGGGCGCAGGCGGGCGCCTCACCTGGCTGTCCACGCGGGCGCAGGCGGGCGCCTCACCTGGCCATCCACGCGGGCGCAGGCGGGTGCCTCACCGCAGGGTCCCGCAGCTGCCTCCACTCAGCTGAGCCTGCTCTGCTCTCCCTTGGTGCCTCGCCCGGCGGTTCCCGGGGCTGGTTCCTGCCTCTGCTCTGGGGGCTGCCCTGGTGTCTCGGGGGACCCTGTGCAGGGGGGGAGGAGACGCCCCAGGCCGCCGCACGCAAGGGCTGCCTGGCACTGTGCTGCCCTCTGCAAGCCTTTGAGCAACACAACTTCACGCTGCTGCCCCCGCAAGCAGGTAAGGACGGAGTCAGAGTCAGAGTCTCACACCGGGAGCCGGGGAGGGGCAGGCAGGCCGGGGCCAAAGGCACGCGTGTGGCTGCTCCACAGACTGCGCTCAGACAGACAGACAGACAGAGTGGCGCAACCGGGCTGAGGGTTTGTGTTGAGCGGGAGCTGCTCTTGGCTGCGAGGACGCACCGCCCCCCCCTCACACAGACAACTGCCCCCCCACGGACCCCGGACCCCCCCACGGACACCGGACCCCCCCACGGACACCGGCCCCCCCTCACACGGACACCAGCCCCCCTCACACGGACACCGGCCCCCCTCACACGGACACCGGCCCCCCCACGGACACCAGCCCCCCCCTCACACGGACACCAGCCCCCCTCACACGGACACCGGCCCCCCCTCACACGGACCCCGGCCCCCCCACACGGACACTGGCCCCCCCACACGGACACCAGCCCCCCCCACGGACACCGGCCCCCCCTCACACGGACACCAGCCACCCCCCACGGACACCGGCCCCCCCCACGGACACCGGCCCCCCCACACGGACACTGGCCCCCCCACACGGACACTGGCCCCCCCACACGGACACCGGCCCCCCCACATGGACACCGGTCACCACACAGGGACACCGCCCCCCCACGGACACCGGCCCCCCCACGGACACCGGCCCCCCCCACGGACACCGGCCCCCCCACGGACACCAGCCCCCCCACACGGACACCTACCCCCCCACGGACACCAGCCCCCCCACACACAGATGCCAGCCCCCCTCACAGGCGTCCACCCTGCTCACAGGACAAACGGCCTGTGCAGCCGAGCGCCACTGCTCAGTTCCTCCCCACCCTGCAGGGGCTTCTTCCGAATGAGGATCGGGGACCCTCTCTGGACGGACTGGAACTGGTGTCGTGGCTCTCCCGAGTTCGTCCGAGTCCCAGGGTCTCCCTGGGGGTCTCGGGTGGGCTGACGGGACGGTCAGTCCTGCCGCCATGCTGGTGGGCTGGTCCGTGAGCAAGTTATCCTGACTTTCTAGGCCTTTCGCCCACTGTCGGGTGGTGATAATGAAACCGGAAAACGGGCTGTAAGAGACCCAAGTCGAGACCCCAGTGCCGCGTGGCAGAGCCCTGTGGCACCTCAGCCAGGTCAGCACTGTCAGTACCCAGCGGCCTGGGTACTGGGCACAGCGGCTAAGTTCCCTTAGCCACTCTGGTGACGGAACCAACAGCAGCAGAAGCTTCACGGCGGGGACCCGGGGACAGAACTTGGACGCGTTTAGGAGAAAGCCACGGAGAGGCGGAAACGTCCCTTCCCCGCGCTACCGGGACGCGGCCCAGGACCCCTCGGGCCCAGCTACAGCGGGAAGGGGAGAACTCGAGTCACTGTTTGCTGCGAGGCACGTCCCTGAGAGTGAGTGCGGCCAAAGCTGACTGGTACTCGGTGACCAGGGAAGAGGGTTCGGATCCCGAGTCAGGCCCAGGTCCCGAGGAAGTGAAGGCCGGAGCTCCTGGTGGCTCCGCTGTCGTCGGAGATAAAGTGCTCAGAGGAGGCGATCTCGCCAAAGACAGTTTCCTGTTGTCATCATCCTCGACACAGACAAAGTCGTTCTTCTCTAGACGGAGGGAGAATCCTCTGAGCAGGGGGGAGCAGGAGCTAAGGGGGAGCCACGGACTTGCAGAGCGGCGGAAAAGACTCCCTGCAGCGGGGCCGGAGAGATGACCTGGGCGGACGGGAGCTCTTCCCCGAGGCCGAGCACAGGGCCACCGAGCACTTTGCAAGTGGCTGGAGTGACGATGTCCTGCGGGCCGAGGGCGCACAGAGCTGGGTGACTCATCCTCACCTACGCCCGTCCCCCCCGGCCCTGCAGCCAGAGCTGAGACCCGCGTCTCGCGGGAAGACGCTGTCCGTGAGGGTGCGTGTGGCTGGACCCCGACCCCAGTGATCGGCCTTGGCGAGACCTCTGTGGGCACCGGACCCCACCCTCAGCTCCGCCCTGCCTCGCCCTAGCGTTGAGCAGCCTCCCCGGGAACGTCACAGGGTCCGACCGCCAGCCCCGCTTCCGCGAGGGGACGGAGAGCCCACGCTCGCGCTTCTCGTTGTTCAACACGTTCCCAGAAATCGGCCCGTGCGGTTACTCCAGCGCGACCTGAACCAGGGGCTCGCCAGGAACCTGCCGTCTGGCGCTGCCGGGCGGAGCTGCCCGGGGAAGCTGCGGGAAGCCCCAGGCCAGGGCGTCTTTCTTCGTCCTTTATAGATTCTTAACTGGACCACAGTGATATGCACGTCTACAAAGTTGTTCACGATTGGGTTTCGGTCACACGGTGCTCCAACACGCGCCTCTCCACCCCTGCCTGCCCGCCACCAGTGTCCAGCTTCCCTCCTGCCCCCCCACCATGGCAGGTGCTTTGCTTTTCTCTCTCCCTCTCTCTCCCTCTCCCCCTTTCTCCCTTCCAGCCCGCCACTCACTGCTCCACACACAGAGGAAACAGCCCCGCTGTGGCGTGCAGGAGACCAGCCTCCCGGCGACAATCAGGCCCCTGCTCCATCCCCGGCCGTCCCGTGTCCCCTGAGGACGCAAGGGGCACCTGCGCCTCCCGCTGCCCGGCCGCGGGCACCGAGTGAGGGAGCCAGGATGGCACCGTGCCGGCTCTCGCCGCATTATTTTTACGGGGGAGGAGGGTGCACCCGGAGGTGCCAGGGACCCCTCCTGGCAGGGCTGGGGACACCCCGGGGTCAGGGATGACGCCCTGCGCTGCAGCGCCCCCTGCTGGCCCGCCCCGCCACCTGTCACATTGGTTTGTTCATTTGTTTGGGGGCCACACCCAGCAGTGCTCCGAGTCCCTCCTGCCCCGTGCTCAGGAATCACTCCTGAAGGTGCTCAGGAGCCCATACGGGGTGCCAGGGCCGGCACCAGCCGAGAGCAAGGCAAGCGCCCCTCCCGCTGTGCTCCCTCCGCCCTGCCGGCCGCACTGGTGAGGGCCCGCGGGGGAGGGAGGGCCCTGGACGCCCCCAGAGCACCGCAGCGCTGAGGACAAGGGCCCAGGGCCCCGACGGCCTGTCTGGCTCCTGCAAACGGGCCGGGAGTGTCCAGGGCAGAGGCCGTGCAGGGCGGGGGCGTGTCTCCCTGGGCTCCTGACAGGGGGAGCCCGCAGGGGGCCGCCTCACGGCCGGGCCAGGATGCCTCGGCCCCCCGACTCGTGTGAGGGGGTCCCGGGGCTGATCCCCCACGCTTCAGGCTGCGGAGTCTTCCCCGCAGAGGCAGGAACGGCGCCCGCTAATCGCGCCATCTGGAGCCCGGCTGTCTCCGGCAGGGCCAGGCCACGGGGGCGGGGGTGGGGGAGTTCTGGGCAATGGGACGCACAGCCGAGCCGGGCTCCCGTGAGTGGGGCAGGCACAGGCGGGCAGAGCCCTGGCTGCACAGGGGAGAATGCACAGCGGAGCCAGGAGCCCTCGCCCCGAGGCAATGTGGACTCGGCCGGGAAGGCTCCCCCCGCCCCCCGCCCGCAGCAAGGGGACACTCTGAGACCCAGGGACGCTCGAAATCAGGCGCCAGAAGTACCGGGTGGGGGCTGGAGCGATAGCACAGCGGGGAGGGTGTTTGCCTTGCACGCGGCCGATCCGAGTTCGAATCCCAGCATCCCATATGGTCCCCTGAGCACCGCCAGGGGTGATTCCTGAGTGCATGAGCCAGGAGTGACCCCTGAGCATCGCCGGGTGTGACCCAAAAAGCAAAAAAAAAAAAAAAAAGAAGAAGTACTGGGTGGCTGAACCCCACAACCGTGGGTGCCTGGGAGGCGGGGAAGGGCAGGGGTTTGAGAGTCTACTCTCAGCCAAGACACCGAGCACAGGAGCAGGGGGAGGGCTGGGGGCGCGCGCCCACCTCAGCCCAGCCCGAGAGGGGGAGCAGGGGCTGGGTGCTGGTGGGAAGAGCCCCTGGGCCCGGCCCCGCACTGGCTCCTCCCAGGACCCCGGCCCTTGGGGGTGAGCTTGGGCCTGACGTGCATGTTCCCGGGACAGTTGTCCAAGGCCCGGGACAGGACGGCTGCCAGGACTCCCGCTCACAGGGCAGAACCTGTCACCCCACGCATGGCCCCCGCCAGAGCCCTGAGACTGAGTAGGACGCACTGTGTCTCCGTCCCCGCAGTGGGGCAGCCGGGCCCCAGGGCCTTGGGCAACTGAGAGTGGTGTCTGCAAACCGGGGTCTTGCAGACACAGGGGAGTGGGGCCGGACCCCCGCCCAGCACCAGGCCCGCGCCCTGGCCTCTCTGGCAGCCCCTCCCAAGGCGAGGCCGAGGGCCCCGGGATTCGCACCCCTGCTGGGTCGAAAGCCATGGGGGGGGGGAGGCGCAGCTGGCTCGGGAGTGAGACTGTGGGTGGACAGGTCAGCTCGGGGGACACAGGCCGGGTGAGACGGGAGACTCGTCACTGCACATAACCCTGTCTGCACGGGCCAGGGAAGGCAGGGCGCCAGGTACACGGCTGGCAGGGTCCCGCTGTTGTCGCTGGAACCAGCTTCGTGGCCTCCAGTGGTGGGACGGCTACGTGGCCGCTCACGCCCAGGACAGCGGCAGACAGCACACGCTCCCCCTCCTCCCTCCACGGGCTGGACCCGACCCGGCGTCTGTGGCCCCATCAGGTGCACGGTTGCGGGGGAGGGCTGGGGGGGCCACAGCCCGCCGGGATTCGGCGGAGGCGCCTCCCGACACAGGAGGATCGTGGCAGAGTGCTCACGGGACGGGCCTCCCAGGCTGGGTCAGACGGGGAACACACAGACTCGCCGCGCTCCACTGTGAAGGCGGGTCGAGGCTCGGCTGACCCTGCAATGGTGGATCGAGTAAGCAAGGGAGCACTTGACCAGCGGCTCAGCTCTCCAGTGTGATGTGGCTCTGCGGGGTGGGCAGAGGACCGGATGGGGCCGGGGGCACCCGCCCAGACTCTGCACCACCACGGGGCCGTCTGGGGCCACAGCTCGTGAGCACGGGCTGAGCAGAGAGCATCTCCCGAGGGAGCCAGAGTCACGGGCTGGTTCTAAAGTCACTTAGAGGGGCTGGAGCGATAGCACAGCGGGGAGGGCGTTTGCCTTGCACGCGGCCGACCCGGGTTCGAATCCCAGCATCCCATATGGTCCCCTGAGCACCGCCAGGGGTGATTCCTGAGTGCATGAGCCAGGAGTGACCCCTGTGCATCGCCGGGTGTGACCCAAAAAGAAAAAAAAATAAAAAAATAAAAAAATAAAGTCACTTAGATAAGTGCGTGAGTTTAGGCAAAGGCCACACCCAGGGGTGCTCGAGGATCACTCCTCACGGCCCCTGGGGGCCACGGGAAGCCCGGAGGGGGCCGGGTCACGGAGTGCAAGGTTAAGGCCTCACCCGTGCTGTTTGCTAATACTGGACTGCAAAGAATCCGCTTTTCTGCTGTTTCCACCCACCCGGGGGGCGCAGGCAGGAGTCCTGGGCACCGACCGGGCCCCGGGCACTCTCAGGGGAACTTACCCTGGGCGGGGAGAGCTCAGAGGCCAGGGCTGCCGCGGGAGGTGACGGGGGCGCCGACACAGCCCTCTCCAAGGCGCTGGCTCGTCCCCACACACGCTGGCCCAACAGTGCTCGGAGGGCAGGTGCCCCGCGTAGCACGTAGGGGCGTTTGTGTGCTCCTGGCACTGCACGGTTCCCCCCCACCCACGGCATCGCGGCAGGAAACAGCCCTCCAGCCCCGTCGCCCAAGCAGAGGGGAGAAACCATCAGTAAAACAGCGATGCTGAGAATGGTCGCGCATGAGCCCCAGAGCAGAGCCCAGCAGGCCTGGGCCGTGGCGAGCACCCTGCCACCAGACGCGAGCAATCCGGAGTCCTTGTCACGTGGCGGTGGGGAGCATCCCAACGTCAGAGCGAGGGGGAGCGCGTGAGCAGCGCTTGGCCGGGTGCTGAGGGCGGCTCTGAGCACAGGCACGTGGGGTCCGCTCCTGTTTAGACGCCAAGACCAGCTGCCTTTGAAATCTTGGTCCCCACTGCACAGGTGGGGAAACTGAGGCCTAGAGTGACTCAGCTAAGGTGAGGGGGCCTGGCGGGGGAGCAATAGTTCAGGCAGTCTGCAGGCCAGCTCAAGGCACTGGGAAGTGACTCACCACAAAACCTGCAAATTATTGTAGCACTGCACGGCAGCACTGTCGTCCTGTTCATCGATTTGCTCGAGTGGGCACCAGTAACGTCTCCATTGTAAGACTTCTTGTTACTGGTTTTGGCATATCTAAGACGCCACAAGGAGCTTGCCAGGCTCTGCTGTGCGGGTGGGATACTCTCAGTAGCTTTGGTAGCTTGCCAGGCTCTCCGAGAGGGACAGAGGAATCGAACCCCAGTGGGCCGCGTGCAAGGCAAACGCTCTACCTGCTGTGCTATCGCTCCAGTCCACAAATTACTGTATCTCTGGAAAATAATTACAGCAAATGGGCTACAAAAGAATGGTCTGGGAGAAATTCGAGTTGCTGTGGCTCAGTGCCCTGAGCCCCAGTGTCAGGAGGGGCTCCGCCTGCAGTGCTCGGGCTGGAATGAGGACCAGGCCGCATGCCTTTTCAGATCTCCCCCAGTTTTCCTCTGGCTGCACCCCAGTGGCCCGCTCTGCTGCAGCCCCTCTGAGGAATGCACCCCCCCCCCCGCCCCCGGGGAGCCAGGCTAGGAAACGCTGTGTACAATTTGATCAACATTCCTTTCTTTGCAACTTCTTTGCCTATCTTATTTTGTATGATTTCCTTCGCATGTTTTTTTTGTCTTCAAATCCAGATGTTCAAATTGGTCGCTTCAGGTTTTAATGGTTACTGCAGAACCATGGAATTTTAAATTTGATCTGAGCCTTCTAGATGTGACAGCTTGATTATTTTACAAGGCCAGAGCCTTGAAGCAAGCCTCACATCCAGACCATTTCCCTGCTGATGTAGATGGGAAGAAATGTGTGGTCCCGGCTATTTACGAGCCGTCCACAGCTGCTGTCTGCGTGCCCAGGACGCAGGAGTCCGGGTCTCCCGGGACGGCTGTCGAAAGCCCTCGCTGGATTCTTCCTCCCGCGAGAGTCTCTGGGCCCTGCAGCCTCGCTGCTCCCAGCCCCGAGGAGAGACGCGCACAGCCAGCGGTGATCTATAATTCAGATGCTGGAAGCAAGCGGCTTATTCCAAAGCCGGGAGGCAGAAAATAACTCTTCAGTGCAAACAACCAAGCGGCAGCGACAGGAAAGAGCCTTTCGCGGGACCAGGGGAGGCGGTGTCCTGGGCAGAAGCCGGGCGCTGGGGTGAGAGCAGCCTC
The DNA here is from genome assembly GCF_027595985.1 of Sorex araneus. NCBI lineage: Eukaryota > Metazoa > Chordata > Mammalia > Eulipotyphla > Soricidae > Sorex > Sorex araneus. The sequence goes on from NC_073313.1 coordinate 372,099,134, forward strand.
GGGAGGGCCGACCTGCCCGGGGTCCTGAGGACCAGGGCGGGCCCTCGGGCGCAGACTCACGGCTCTCTGCAGGTGGGCCGGGCTGGGGGAGGTGCGGGTGCTGCCGCCGGGGGCTGGCGCTCCCCTGCCCAAGCCTGTTCCAGAAATCCTACTCTGGGCTGCTCCAAGGGAGGCCCTGGAGGCGTGAGACTCGGGCCCTGGGGATGAGACGAGCCGGGCACCACACGCCTACTGGGGGGACCCCAGCTGGCAGGGCACAGGCGCCCAGGAGCCCCGGGGCTGCGTGTCCACAGCGCGTCACTAGCCCCTGCTTCCCTCCTCAGCCTCCCTTCCTGTTCCCACGTTCCAGTCCTGAGTCGTCTCCCCTGCAGGAATCTCCCGGGCTGCGGAGGGGCCGATTCGCTCACGTTGGTCAGGCGTCACGGTCCGGCCCGTGGGAGCAGCTCCCGGCCCCGTCTGCGTCACCCTGACACAGCAGCGGCTTGACGTACAGGCGCTATTTGTGGTAGACCACACAAACCACGCCTGGGTGACCCCGGCCCCCGGCTGGCCGGGTAAGACTCGGCTTCCCTGGGGCTGGAGCGGCAGTGGGAAGGGAGAGCGACCTCGTGCACGGCGTGAGCGCCGGCCCCAGCACCTCAGGGTCCCTGGAGCACTGGGAATAGGTCCTGAGCACAGCCCCAAGGGAAAGAAAGCGGAACCAAAGAAGGAGGCATTCTGCACGGCGGGTCACGAAACTGCTGCCCTGCACACCGGGAGGAGGCTGCGCAGTGAGGAGCCGGCTGTCCGAGTCACAGGCCAGGGCTGTGCTTGCAGCTTTGCTGAGTGATTGACAGGTGACTCGGCGAGCAGTGCTCTCAGACTCGGAGGCCACTCTCAGCAGGGGCCGGACCCCTGTCAGAGCCGAGACGGTCAACAGTGGAAAATCGCAAACCATTTTCTCTTCCTTAAAAGTTAATTTCCCCTTTCCTCCTCACAGGGTAGAACAGCTGTTCAAATGGAAAAATAACAAAGCTCCATCCTCAACGCCCGACAGAGTTTCTCACATGAGTCCATGGAAACACGCACTCCGATTTTAGACGACTCCTCTTTCCCGTGTCAAAGGAGCGGGTGGCCGAGACACGAGCGCGTGGGCTCCCGGTCAGGAGCTGGGACCAGCACAGCCGCAAGCTCGCCCCGGCCCCGCCCTTCAGCTCCCGCACGTCCCTCTGCGAAGTCCTGGCACCGGGAAGGGCAGGAGGAAGAGAGGCCCGAGCCCAGGGTGTCACCTCGGGCCGCCCGGGGGGCCAGCAGGGCCCTGAGGACGCAGGAGGAGGCGGCTGACCGGCGAGGAAGGGTCCCCGCCGCGTGCCCCCTCCCTGCCCAGCCCCCGAGCTCTGCCTGCGTGCACGGTGTCTCCCACTGAGCCGCCTCTTCTCCCCCTCGGTGTGCAGGAGGAACCTTCTAGAAGCGGGCGGGTCCATCTGCTTACGTCCGCTTGTCTTGCCCCGAGTTCTTGCCAGCGTACGTTGGGGGAGGGGGGCTAGTAGACCACAGGGGCTGGGGGGACCGGCCGTGACACGCGGGTCTCCCCGAACTCCGCTGGGCAAAGGGAGCCCCAGAGATTCGGCTGCACACAGGTTCGTGCCCGAGAAGGTCTGTGGTCTCTGGACAAGGGCGGGGCAGCTCCCTCCTGGCCCAGCGCGGGGTCTGGCACAGGGCTCTGCCCAGTGCCCCCCCAGCCGGGCTGTGTCCAGAGGGCAGCTCCCCAACGGGGCCGTCTGTGACACAGTAGGGACAAGAGGGCCCAGACCCGGAGGCTGAGTCCCGCCTTCGGGGGCAGGAGAGCAGCAGAGGGGGCCCGGGGCCCCTGTGTCCCTGGCTTGGGGACCCTCCGCCCAGAGGCCCCGGCCCTTCTGCTCCGGCTGGCCCCCGGCTACGCTGCTTCTGGCCAGGCCCGGGGCCTTCCCTGGAGGCTGAAGTTCTTCACTTCTGGCCTTTCTTCCCTCTCCCCATCCCTCCCCCCCTCCGCTCCTCCCCCCGTGCTCCCCCCTTTCTCATTCTGCCCCCGCCCCAAGATCTCCACATCGTCCGTAGGGTTGGTCCCTCCCGCAGGAAATCACTGTATAGCAAAAATAACCGAAGAAAAACCAAAGAGCAGCCCTGACATCCCTCCGGCCCGGGCCCAAGGTGGGCACATCTCCCCGTGACAGTCTCAGGGCAGGTGGGTCTCCCCCGAGACCCCAGTGTGAGGCTGGCTGTGAAGCAAAGCTCCAGCTCACGACATCAAGCCCCGAAGAGAGGAAGCGGAACCAGGGCACAGACGGATGGGGGTGGGGGGGTCCTGCTGGAATTCTAGAAATTACCGGGCCCCTCGCCGAGTGACGGGAGTTGGGGTTCGCGCCCTGGGGGCCCCTGCCGGTAGCAGCGGGTCCCTGAATGTGTGAAGGAGGTTAGACCAAGAACGGTGCCAGCAGGGATCCAAAGGAATGTTCCAGAACCCCATCAAACTCAGCGCACGAGCGGCAATTTATTCAAGGAGGGGGCGTCCGGGCAGGGCAGAGAGGGGAGGACTCCGGCATCTCACCTCCGATGCCCCGAGTGACCCCAGCTCCGTCCCGGGGGACTTTCCACCCCACCCAGCCCCACCGAGGACCACCCGCGCTGGCCCCCACCCTTGCCGCTGCCTCCTCCTCTGGTGGGATTCCCGCCACCAGGACTCGCACCCGGCCAGCCCTGTGCCCGCCGACCCAGGCTGCACCAGCCCCCGTCCGCCCTGCCCGGGACACTCGCGTCCCCGTGCTGTCCTGTGCCGCCGGGGGGAGTCGCGCCTTTGCTCTTAGAATGAACCAGACCAGGAGCCGAGCACCAGAACGTGTCCAGCCACCTGAGAACGTGCGTCTGGACGAGGGTGGTGAGCGCGAGGTCACTGCAGGAGGCGCAGGCGTCTGTCCGCCCGTCAGTGGACCTACGACCGCACGCATGTTAAAAATCGCATTTCCCCCGTAGAATCTGGTGGTCCAGGCAAAGTCCCCCTCCCTCCCTCCCTCCCTGTTCTCGGCCACGCAGCGCTGCTCAGGGTGTCCTCCTGGCTCTGTGCTCAGGGTCGCCGTGGGCAGTGCCCGAGGGCCGCCTGCAGTCCTGGGGTTCTGGCTGTGCCGGGAGGAGAATGTCGACACGCCTCCTCCTGTCACCTCAGAGCCCGGCTGCTCCAGTCTCAGGGCGCGAGGCCTGAGAAGGCTCGCTGTGCAGTGCTACCCGAGGAGTGAGAGGGCTCCGCACTGAGGCTGCTGGCTGAGTGCCACTGTCCACTGCGCACTGCTGGGGTCAGGGCTGTGGGCGGGGCGGTCAGAGGGGGGAGTGGCTGGAGGCGGCCATCAGTCACCTGCACACACACACACACGTACGACCTGAGGTCATCAACACTTTGAACACACTAAGCCAGACTCTTGCCACCGGCGAGGCTGTGAGCTGGGGGTCCGGAGGCCGGGTGGGCGGCTGGGAGCCCACCCAGCCTGTGGGATGCCTGAGATCAGGCCCCGGCGTGAGGGTCCCGCTGGAGCGGGCAGCCACTTCCCTCTGCCCGGGAGAGGTGCGGGGTGCACCTTAGCCGGGTGGGTCTGCGCCCCCGTTGGAGACGAGGGTGTGTCAGGGCCGCAGACACCCCCAGGGTGCACGCCAGGTCCAACAGCCAGACCCACCAACGTGGGATTTCCTCCCCAACACGTGTAGGGGGCGGGGACCCTGTACGCGGTGCTGGGTCAGCCTCGGCGGCACGGACCAGCCCCGTTCCTGTCACTGCGCTAGGGTTGCGGTCACCCGGCAGTGCCCAGGGGTCACTCCTGGCCTGGCTCGGGGGCTCACGTGTGGTGTCAGGGGTGAGCCTGGCTGGGCCCTGTGCCCAGCAAGGACCCTAACCACTGGGCCACCTCTGCGGGTCCCGGTGGCATTTCGATACGAGGCAGAGCCGCGTTGCCCAAATCCAGGACGTGGTTTTGGCGGAGAGAAGGAGGTTGGCCGAGGAGGCCTGTCCGAGGCGCCAGGCCTGGCCCTGGCCGGCCCCCGCTGCTGTCCCGAGTGTCCAGGCAGATGGGCAGGTGAGGGTCGAAGTGTCCCTCTTTGCTGGGATCTGCGTGAGGTTTGAGCTCACCTGCACTTTGTCAGCGACAAAGACACACACAGTTCCTGGGTTGTTAAAATCAATGTTCCCCGTTATCAGCTGCACCGTAAGAGCCCAGGAAAGCTCACTGTTTCCTGCTAAGCATGCTACTAAGAAACACAGTATCTATCCTTTCCCCACCGTGTTGCTGGTGCAGCGTCCGGGAGGAAGAACTTCCAGAAGATTCCAAAGCGCAGAGCTAAGCCCGGACTCCTCAGAGGCACAGCTCTCCCGCCCAGAGGCCAGTGCCCACACGCAGGCCAGGGAAAGCACACCTGGCCTAGAGGGAGGGCACACGGGCACCGTCCAGGGGCCACTCCGGCTCAGCTCTGGGGCTGGGGACACTGCCCGGCCCCGTTCATGCACTAAGGAAACGGGTTGAGCGCACAGTTCCCAGGGCAGGTTGGCGCGGTTTGATGCGGGCCGGGCGTGCACACTCGGCAGGATCCGCGCAGTTCTCAGCATCTGTGCACACACACGGTCAGAGAGACCCGGCTGCCAGGCCTGCACCCGCGTCCCCGGGACCCTGAGGGTCAGCCCCGGACAGTGGCCCACGTGGTGCACGAGAACCCCGGGAGTCACGCAGCTGGGCACTGAATCCCGATTGTGCTGTGGTGACCAGAGCAGGGCGGTGTCACCTCGGCACAGGGTCACTCGGAAACTCGTCACCCGTGCTCCCAGGAGCACTCTGCTCCTCATCACCCGTGCTCCCAGGAGCACTCTGCTACTTGTCACCCATGCTCCCAGGAACACTCTGCTCATCACCCGTGCTCCCAGGAGCACTCTGCTACTTTTCACCCGTGCTCCCAGGAGCACTCTGCTCCTCCTCCTCATCACCCGTGCTCCCAGGAGCACTCTGCTCCTCATCACCCTTGCTCCCAGGGTCACTGTGCTCCACATCACCCGTGCTCCCGGGAGCACTCTGCTAATCACCCGTGCTCCCAGGAGCACTCTGCCTCACATGTTCTGCTTCAAATGCCCCCGTCAGACCTCGCCCCTGGCTCCCGACAGTTCAGGGAAGGAGGGAGCTCTGTCCAAATATGAGTTGGTCCTGAACCCCGAAAGGTGACTTCTCCCCAGATTACTCCCGGGAGCAGGAGACGGGAAGGGGGCACCTGAGGAGAGGCGTGAGGGGAGGGGAGAGGGGGGAGCCTCATCCCGAGTTCCTGAGTGTTGAGCGCTGCCCTGCACTGGTGGCCCGGTCCTTGCTCTCAGTGAGATACCCCCTGGCTCCATGTGTGAGGAAATAAGGAACGGCCCCAAGCGTCTCCTGCAACCCCCAAGGCAAAGCTTCTTAGTGCCGTGAGAGTTTTCCTCTGTGAAACTGGGAACTAGGAAAGGGAGTGCAGAAACCGTGCCAGGGCTCAGGGCTAGTGCTCGCAGTTTTGGCCCACACACGGCTGTGCTGAGGGCCGAGTCCAGGTCCTTTCCCAGGGATCATGAGGTGGTGCCAGGACTCACCCGGGCCAGCTGTGTGCAGGGCAAACGCCCTGCCCACTGCACTATCTCTCGGGCCCCAACTCCTGGCCTCTCTTCCTCCCCTGGAGAGCCCGGGCGAGTGAGCAGGGCCCCACGTTTCCACGAGCAGCATCACCCTGTCCAGAGCCACGGGGACTCTGTGTCCGCCTGAGGCAGGGCCTGGTGAGACGGGCAGAGGACGCCCGCCGGCGCCAGCAAGGTGCTCTCTGCGTCTCCGGGGAAACGCGGGGCCTCGTCAGGGAATCCGGCAGACTTGACTTAAAGGGAGCGTTTTCCACCTTCCAGCTTCTAGATGCTGCTCTCGGCTACTCCCGACTGACGCGCGGGGGCGACACAGCTGCCCTGTCCCCAAACCCCACCACGAAGCCCCTCTGGGCAGCGAGCCCTGGACACGCATCTGCAGGCCAAGACGCGCGTTTTCCTCTCACACCAGCTCCCTCCTGCAGGTGACTCGGGGCAGGACCCCGCAGCCACTGTCACTCTCGGGAGAGGAAGCGGCTCGCCTGAGAGACGCAGACACCGGCGGTCGCCTGAGGGAAGGGGAGGAGTGGGCTTGCTTCTCCTGCCATCTCCCCGCCCAGAGCCTTCTCGGGGAACCGACTCGCCGAGCCCAAATGTCATTCTCTGGTTTGTGCTTGTTCAGGGGCCACCCGCAGGGTGCTCGGGAGTCCCTCCCGGTGGCTGGGATCAAACCCGGGTCAGCCACCTATGAGTTATTTCCTTTCTATTTTTTTTTTCTTCTTGGGCCACACCCGGCGATGCTCAGGGGTTACTCCTGGCGGTGCTGGGGAGGCCGTATGCCGGGGATTGAACCCGGGTCGGCCGTGTGCAGGGCAACTGTCCTACCCGCTGTGCTAGCGCTCTGGCCCCCTGAGAGTCGCTTTCTCTTTTGCTCTGAGCCCACCTGCCTCGCCCGGGATAGGACGAGTCTCTGTGGAGCAGGTTTGCTTTCTTTCCTTTCCACCCCATCAAACAACACGACGAAAAGGCAGGGCACACTCAGGGGGCGGCTGCAAAGCTGTTGCGGTGAGTGGATCCTGGTCCAGCTGCCCAGCCTGGACACGAGTTTCCAGCCTGCGGGGCTGTGCTCCGGGGCTGGCCCGCTCTGTCCTGACCTCCCATCTGTCTGCTCCCCCACGGCTCACGAGGCCCCTGCCACCCTTTCGGAGGGCCCTGAGGGTCTCTCAGAGGCCCCTGACCCTCAGGCCAGGCCCTGTGCCCCCCGTGGTCACTCAGCCTGGACTGGCCGTGGGTGTGGACAACAGCGGCAACAAGGAAAATGGCGTCTTAGTGGCCGAGACTCCGTGGCACAGGCTGAGCCCCCCCCACCCCCCGTGAGGCGAGCAGCAGAGCCGGGCGTCCCTGGGAGCCCCCAGCCAGCCTGGGCCTCCGGGCCAGCCCGACCTTCCTCTCTCCTTCACCAGCCAGCCCTGGTCTTGGGCCAAAGGAGCTGAGACGGGCTGCTGGCGGCTGGGCCCAGAGTCCGCCCGAGCCCCTGCCAGGCTGGGCCGGCATCGCTGCTGTCCTCCTGCTCCCCTCCTCCCCTCCTCCTCCTCTTCCTGCTCCTCCTCCTCCTCTTCCTCTCCTCCTCATTCTCGTCCTCCTCCTCCTCCTCCTCCTGCTCCCCTCCTCCCGTCCTCCCCTCCTCCTCCTCTCCTGCTCCCCTCCTCCTCTTCTTCTCCTCCTCCTCCTCTTCCTCCTCCTGCTTCTCCTCCTGCTCCTCCTCCTGCTCCTCCTCCTCTACCTCCTCCTCCTCTCCTGTCCTCCCCTCCTCTTCCTCCTCTCCTCCTCTTCCTCCTCTCCTCCTCTTCCTCCTCCTCCTCTCCTCCTCCTCCCCCTCCTCCTCCTCCTCCTCCTGCTCCCATTCCTCCTCCTCGTCTTCCACTTCCCCTCCTCCTCCTCTTCCTCCTTCTCCCCTCCTCCTCCTCCTGCTCCCCCTCCTTCTCCCCATCCTCCTCCTCCTCATTCCCTCCTCCTCCTCCTCCTCCTCCTCCTCCCCTCTTCCTCCTCCTGCTCCCCCTCCTCCTCCTCCTGCTCCTCTTCCTCCTCCTGCTTCTCCTCCTGCTCCTCCTCCTCCTGGGCGGTCCTCGCCTGCCCACTGAGGTTTTCTGTCTCCCGGGTCCTGCCTGAAGGAAACGGGGCGGGCAGCTGGCACGTCCCGAGCAGCCTGTGCGGGCCGACTCCGTCCAGGCTTTCCTGGAGCCTCTCGGACACGTCACAGAGCCCTGGAGGTGGGACGGGCGCAGGGTCAGCCATCGCCCCCTCATGCCCGGGGCAGCAGCTCCCAGCCCTGGCACCCAGGCGGAGTCGGGGCATGTGAGGGCACCAGCGAGGCCCGGCTCGGAGCACGGACCATTTCGGGGCACTTTCGACACGCACTTGGTCGTGCTCCTACCCCTTGACACTGAGCTCAATGGAGCCAAAAATAGGTCCGCGGGGAAAGTTCTTGGAAGCGGACCCACGGCCGGAACACCCCCAGTTGCCGAAAACAGTGTGACCCCTGACCCCGCTGCCACAGCCCGTGGCCGCAGCCCAGAGCCGCAGACTGTCCCCGCGGGCACGCCTGCCCTGGGCCGGGTCCTCCCGCGGGCATGAGAGTGGGCACCGTCTGGCACATGTGGGCACGATCATGCACACAGGCACGGACAAGGGCACAAGCGTGCACACGGCATGGGCACACATGGGTAGGGGCACACACATGGGAACGAGCACGCATACAGGCACAGACACAGGCATGGACACACACAGGCATGAGCACACACAAGGGCACAGACAGGAGCACCACAAGGCATGAACACAGGCAGGAGCACACACACGGGCATCACCATTATCACCTGCACCATCTTCACCACCATCATCGCCAGCATCAGCAGCATCAGCAGCATCACCCTCACCTCCATCCTCACCACCATCCTCACCACCAGCACCACCCTCACCTCCATCCTCACCTCCATCCTCACCTCCATCCTCACCTCCACCCTCACCTCCATCCTCACCAGCGTTCCCTTCAGTACTGAATCTAGCACGTAGGGAGAGACATCCTGGCGACTAAGTCTCATTCCCCCATTTGCCCTCTTGGCCGGGTGTGTGGGGAGCACTGTGCAGAGATCTCCATCTCCCCCCTCACAAGAAAGTCAGCGTTGTTTCAGCAGCACCTGCAACTGTTTTCCCCAGTGCTCCGGAGAGTTTCCTCGCAGGGAGAGCGCCCGTGCCTGCGGGTCTCAGGGCTCCCTCACCAAGTGCTCCCCATGTCCGGGCGCTTCCTGCTGTGGAGAGAAGCAACTGCCTGAGCCGTCTCCTTGCAAGCGCGTCCACTGAGGAATGACTTACAACCCATAAACCCCCACCGCTGAGCTGGGTAGTTCAGTGGCTGCTTCTCTCGCTCTACTCTCCACGTTGTGTAGCCATCGCTGCCCCCAATCCAGAACGTTCTGCTCCTCCTGGAAACGACTCTCACAGCAGTTACCAGCCACCCCTCCCAGCCTCCAGCGACCACGGGCCTCCTTCCTGCCTTGCCGACAGGCCTGTCTGGATGTTTCACACGCAGGGACAGTGCGACCCGCGGCCTTTCTCCCCGGCCCTCTCGTCCTCCCCGGAGTCACAGGAATGCCTCTGGAGCGACGGCTGGGGCTGTTCTGCTGTGCCCCCGGGCTGTGGGAGGGAACCGGCTCCCCGCGGGCAGCCTTGGGTGCGCTGGTCCCAGCGGAGCCTGCGGAACCGGCCAGGCCCCGACGGAGTGAAGCGGTGGCTAGCCCAGAGAATCCGGGAAACCTGCTCCGAGCCAAGGAATCCCTGCGGGGTGGGGACAGGAAGTGTGCGACGGGGTCCAGGGAGCACGGCTGAGCACTGGGCACGGGAGCGGGGAGGGATCAGCCAAGAGTGGAGGCGGTGGGGGGGGGCTCTGTGCCAGCCACGGGCAGCAGCCGTCAGGGCTCCGAAGCCTCGGGGGCGGGGGGCGGCCTGGCCGAGGGCTCGGCCTGCAGCGTCCACGACTTCAGGTCAGGACTCTGGCCTGGGAGGGAACCAGCCTTTCCTCCCGCCGCCGCCGTCGTCACGAAGACGAGCGGCCTCCGGGCGCCATGCCCAGGCTCGTGTGCCCGGGGACCGTCCCCTGCGTCCCTCCCTCTCCGAGGGATTCATTTTCCACCGCAGCGCTGTGCCGCGCTCCCGCCAGAGGCAGCTGCGCCCGTGAGCGTGAGGTAACGGAGCAGCGTCCTGCGCTCTCCCGGGCACCCGGGACGTCTGCTGGGGAAGAGTCGGAGGCAGACAGAGAGCCCGGCCCCGTGGGGCTCCCGTGTCTGGGGGAAGCTTCCCGGGCAGAGCGACTCTCAGTGCAGGACCAGCCCGGGCGCTCACAGGCTGGGGACCAGAGCCTGCGGGAAAGCCCCGAGACCCCGGGTCAGCGCCAGAGGCCAGCGCAGCCCAAGGGGTGAGGCCCCAGTGGGCTTTGCCCCGTCAGAGCCAGAGCTGTAGCTTTCAAAATCAGTTTCTGCTGAACTAATGCTGGAGAAGCTATTTTTGTTCCCGAAGGAAAATGAAAAGGAAATTAAAAATAAACAGACCTGAACGGCCTGAGAGGGGTTAGAATTTGGGAGTGTGTGCATCCACAAACTTAGACCACGAAGTGGTGGGATTGAAGTGTTTTTGGACACGGAGGGTTTTCTGTACTTTAGCTATAAATACAAAGGAAAAAAAAATCACCCGGAAGGACACCTCTACAATATTGAGAATTGTATGACCAAGAGGTGGAATTATAAGAGGATTTAATTTAGTTCCTTTTTTTTTCTTTTGGTTATCTTCTAATTTTCCCTACAATGAACACAGATTACTTGTATAATTAAAAATGTTAAAAATAGACTATGCTTTGAGTATCATGATTGCAGGACTGGCTCGTTACTCTTTGTTCCTCCATGAAAATCTTTTGGAATCGATGGCAAAAATAACCCCAAGGTTGCTGTTGGCCGGCTGGAAACTGAGCGCGCCACTCTCTCTGTCAGCCCACAGGAGGGCTCACGACAGGGCACGGGCGGTCGAACCCCCCAAACTCGCCCCCGGGCTCCTATGCGCGCGTGGCCACTCACGGTCCCAGATTCGCACCCCTCCAGCTTTCTTAAATCTGCCTCTTTCCTCCGGACTCTCCCCAACTCCCCGAGGTCAGGACTTCCCCGAGGTCTGTCCGCTCCGTGTGGAAACACACACGTGTCCTCTGTTCCGTGTGAGGTGACGGAGTCCAGCGCCTCAGACTCGCCCGCACGTGCTCCCGTCCCTCCGGCTCCTCCGTGGGGAAAGCCTGGGGACCCGGCGCTTCCGAGGGAGAGCCTGAGAATTCGTCCCGGGTCTGTGGTAAGGGATCAAGTGGCAGATCATCGCAACAAACAGCTGTGACAGGAGCTGTTCCCATCCCGGGTCACACGACGGGTCCAGAGTTGGGACGTGCCGGACGCTCACAGGGCCCAGGCCGTGACGTCTCTCCCAGGTAGTCGCTTCACGTTTATTCTCAACCTTCAGGGCCATTTTTACTCCACAAGCCACCCAAGTCTGTCTATTTCTGTAGAAATACGCATGTGTGTGTCTTCACCTGCACACGACACACACAACACACAGCCTCTTTAACTTTCTTTACTTTTTCACTGGTAGTTTTAACGAGGGACTTTTAATTCTAAAACCACTGTATCAAACACTGAAAACTACAAGCTGGACCTGGGTACCAAGGCGGCCACAGAAAGAGAAGCTGAAGCCCTTACTTTTATATCAGCAGTGATATAAAATTCTCAGAGTGCCAGACTTCCAACCCTCCTCCAAACTAGGTGGACATCACCTTGTCTCTCTGAACAAAACCTCGGCACGAAGGAAGGGCTGTGCTCCGTGAACATGTCTGCATAGACAAACATAAATTTAGAGTGCATGAGTTTTGGGGAGCACTGGGGGGTGGGTCGGTACGGTCTTCGAGGGGCTGTCCTCTGCTTTTCTTGGAGTTTGCTCACCGCCTCACTCAGATGCCTTTGAGTAGAAATTCACGGTTTGAGCAAACTCACTTGTAATTCCCAAGATACGGATTCTTTCTACTGGGGGTTGGGCCACACTCCGGGGCTCTGTGGCCAGGGTCACTCCTGTGGGCTGGGGGGGGAGGGCACAGGCAGTCCACAGGGCAGGAGCCTGGTCCCTCCGGCGTCCTGGCGTGGAGGCTGACAGCTGCAGGACCTTCTCCCTACCAGATGCAGTTGGGGGGGGGGTTGCTTACTGTGAGCCAACTCTCCTCTAACCCCGCCCTGCTCCTTGCCTGTTTGGGGAGTCTATTAACTACAGAAACCGGAAGTTCGGGGGAAACATTGTAACACCTTCTGGATCTGCCAGCCTGTCCTCTCCCATCATGGCAGGCCTCGGGCTCTCACTGCTGGAAGGTGACGCAGCTCCATCCGGCGGGGTTAGGACGGACCTTCGGCCGCCACTGGCCGCCCCGCCTGGAAAGCCTTTCAGGAAGCACCAGGACAGCCCGGCCCCAGGCCCCCGGGGCCGCCCCCGCCCCACAGGCTCTGTGCGTGGGCCCAGGGGCGGTTTGTGCTGCTCGCCCTGGGCCCTGCACCTCAGCGCGAAGCTACAGCTCGAAGCCAGCGGGGAGGCAGGGCTGTGGCGGGCAGGGCTGAGCAGGGCGCTCAGGGACGGGCGGGAAAGGCACGGAGAGGGCCGCCCAGGCTCTGCCGATGGGAAGCGTCTCCCAGCGACCCCGAGCCGGGACTCTGGGCTTGATGAAGAGCCGCACCCTGCTCTCAGCATCGGGGACCAACCGGTGGACGGGGGCCGTGGGGTTCCAGGGGCCCCCGGAGCTAAGCCTGCGACCCGGGGCGTGCGCCTGGCGTGCTGGGTGCTCCTCTGGGTGTGTCGGACCCCTACCCAGGCCTCTGCTCTGTCACCTGCAGAAAGGGCCGGGAGCGGCCAGCGCCCGGTGGCAGGACCCCACCCAGTGCCGGCCGGATTCACTCTGGTACCTCCTCACCTTCCCTGCAGCGCAGGGGTGCGTGGGAGCCACCCCACGCCTGACCTCCCCCGACCGTGCTGTGGGGCCGCCCACAGGAGCCTGGGCCATGCGAGGCGGGGCCAGGGGAGTCAGCGCTGCGTCCATCCTTAGCACACGTGAACACGAGCACGCCTGGACACGTGCACGCCTGGACATGAGCACGCCTGGACACGAGCACGCCTGGACACATGCACGCCTGGACACGTGCACGCCTGGACACATGCACGCCTGGACACGAGCACGCCTGGACACGTGCACGCCTGGACACGTGCACGCACGCACACAGTACACACTTTTGCTTGCAGGTATGCCTGTGGCCAGCCGGCTCCGGGGGCCTGCACAGACAGGTCCCACGGGAGTGGGGGGGCCCGAGGGGGTATTTCTCCACCCTTGTCTGTTAAACTCTGGGCTGCCCGCAAGGAACCGTGTCATTTTCCCAACACTGGAGTAGACCCTGGATGGCGTGTGGGGGAACAGACAGTGCAGCCGGGGCAGCTGTACATGTGCACACGGCACTTCACACACGGCGGCACATATTAGTATACTATTCAGTTAGACTATGACATGGAATTATTTGCCATGTGTAACACGAATGACATCGTTTTACATGAGACACGTGTGCTTACAACCAGAGGGAAGTGTAGAGTCAGAGACGGTTCCCCATGGCGGTCCCTGGGGGCCCAGCACACAACGTTAGGGGTTTCTTTCGTGTCTGCGGGGGGCGGGGGTGTCTCATCAGGAGCTCACAAGCTGTGCTCATGAACCTGTTTCTCAAGGCCGAGGGGGCGAGGGCACGAGGCCGCAGGACACACTGGGAGGCCCTTCCGGAATAAAGGCCTGGAGCGTCCCGGGTGCCGGGGCCGCGCCCAGCTGCAGACCCGCCTTTCCCGCCCCTCCGGAGCACGTGCCCGCCTCTTCCTGCTGCTCCTTCTCACCTCCCTGAGCACTTTCCAAAGGAGCCCCTCGCCCTGCAGGCAGGGCACTGAGCCCCCCACGCTCTGCCTGCTCCTGGAGGTGGTCCTGCAGCCTGGAGTGGGCTCGGACCTGTGTCGGGCAGAGGAGCGAGCAGGTCTCAGAGCGAGTCAGCCCTGAGGCCCTCCTGGGCCCGGCTCTCGGGGCCTCGCCTGCCCGTGCTTCCGGGGCTTGGCTCCGGGGCTGGCGCCGTGATCTCGCGCCACCTCTCTGATCTGCGTGCAGTTATCAACGCTCGACACGGCGGCTCCCAGAACTCAGCGTGTCGGCTGCACGCAAGCCCGGCGTCCCCAGAGACGCCTCGTCTCTGGAAGCTGATTCCGCCTGACTGGTACCGTGGGGGTTTCTACCTCCCCTGTTTAGCTGCGATATCGATTCTGAACTCGTGACAATCCCCAGCTCTCCTCAGAGACACGTAAGGCCGGGGAAACAAAATAAACCACAGCCCTCGTGCGATCACGTCGGCTTCATGATTCATATTTTTCTGAGTGAGGGAAAAATAGCTGTTTTGGTTTGGACTGGAGTAGAATTCTGACTCACGTCAACAAATCACTGGCAAACGGGGCCTGGGTAGAAATGAAAACTGAAAGCAAGTTTTATGGGAGTAAACCCGCAGCAACTGGACAAACCACCGGCCTACGACCGGTTGGCTCAGTCGCCTTCAAACCCAAACACATGACGCTCTAGATCGACAATTTCAAAATCTAATACGTAATTAGATAAGATAGCCATGTTTAACAGCAACCCTAGTCTACGTTCCGCCTTTTATGAAGGACAGCGGCTGTGAGGGATGACACGCCCCCTCCACAATCCGAGTATAAACGCGCCCAACCCTTGTGCTGTTGGCTGTGAGCGGAGCTCAAGGAAGACATCGGTGTGTCCCGGGAAAACACAACAGCAAGAAGAAATGTCAGCTGGGATAGACTCACTCTTCTAAATCATGTTTGTGCGTCACTCCGCTGGCCCTGGAGGCCCCTGTCTGAACTCCGAGGTTCTGGGACACTGCGGTGGCGTGGCACCCCGCTTGGGTGACCCAAGTCCCAGCCAGCCCTGTGGGGCAGAGTGGGGTCCCACCCATCTGCCATACCGGCCTGATGGAAGGAGCACGGGGCAGCGGGCACTGAACCCGGGAACCCTCGCTGGTCCCCCTGTGCATCGCCAAGAGGCCAAGGAAACTCCTGGGAACTGGGCGAACTCTACAAATAGAAGAATAACCCATCGACGTCCTCTGGAAGATGCTCAAGCTCTGGTATGCGCTGGGATTTCCCAGAGACAGGAGCCGAGTCTGACGCTACGAGTCTGACCTCAGGACCGCCTGGTCAGAGACACATGGACGGACGATGGAAGGACGGACGGACGGACAGCACCTGGGGGTAGAGCCCAGCCCAGGAGACCCTGAGACTCAGCCCCGCTGGCCGTCCTGGCTGCAGACATCCCAGCGGAGCTGCCTGCACACAGCCCTGCCGTTTCCACGACACAACGTGTGGGTTCGAGAATCTTTGTGGGAACTCACGGGATGTGTGACGCCCGTGTCCGAGTTGTGCGGGGGCTGGACGGAGACTTGCAGCCCTGCCCTTCCCAGAGTGGCGTCACCAGCAGCGGGGAAGCCAGAGCCACCGCTGTGACCCGACACCTCACAGCCCTCCCCCGCCGCGAGCCTCCCTCCAGCCCAACGGGCGGCAGCGCCAGGCAGGTGCAGAGCAGACGTGAGTGAGAGTCGCCCCGCAGCTGGCCTGTGTCGTCCCCACGGGGGGAGTCCGCTGGGGTGAGGTCCGGTCTGGACATTCTCCGCAGAGACCAACTGAGACGCTGTCCCCCGGGTTTCTGAGTCTCCCGGGCACTGGGGCAGCCGCTTCCTGCCCCCCAACTTTCCACACGTGCACATACATCTGGCGCCTGGTGTCATGCATGCCTACGGACACACAGTGCTCTAGGGCGAGCACTGGCCCTGGAGGCAGGGAAAGGCTAAGGAGAAAACAACCCAAACAAGAAGGCCGTGGGGCTGCTGCGGGCTCACAAGAAGGCCGCCTGGGAAGGCCCGAGGGTAGGATGGCTCAGCAGACAGCGCTGACATACCCGCCCAGGGTCCCAGGAGAGCACTGTGGGGAGGGGCTGCCTCTGCTCCCTTTGGCTTTCCTGCCCCGCTCAGGGCCGTGAAGGGCTGGCTCGCTGCCCTGGGCCGTCTCTCCCCCGGGCGCTTGCAGCGCCACTTCCTGTCAGCTTCCTGTGGGTTCCCAGTGACCCCTCCAGGGCAGCCCCGGCCATGCCCGGGCCCGTTTGCTCTCCAGGAGGGCCGCCGCGTTTCCTCAGCAAGACGACGTGCTGGCACGGGCAGAGCAGCCGGGCCCGGCCGTGTGCGCACCGTGTGCTTGGCGGCCGCTCCTGAGTGCTCCGACTCGGCAGGGGTGAGGCCTGGGGGTGGCTGAGTGGCCGAGCCCGACGCCCACACTCTCGCTGGTCCTTTCTCTCACGAGCCAACCGGGAGACGCCTGACAAGGGTTCCCGCCCCGTCTGGGAGAGCCGGCCCAGGGCCCGGGGTCCTGCAGCACCAAGCAGGGCACGGGCTGGCAGAGCCCCCGAGAGGCCCCCCGGCCCGAGGCTGCATCCTCGACTTTCCCCCCACACTCCCGTCCCCCCACCCCAGATGTATGGGCTGAGCGACAGAGGGCCCGAGCGTTTGTGAGTTATTTTAAGCCGATGATGGCTCATCACGGGCGAAAACGACTCCGGATTTCCCTAGCCCCCGCACTCCGAACCACGGCGAGTTAATCCTGTCCTTGTCCCACCCCCCGTGTGCCAGGCACGCCGAGGCAACCACAGGAAGGTCGACGGGGAAGCAAGCAGAGCAAGTCACGGCAGAATGGATCCGGGAAGGGAGAACCGGCTCCGTCTCCACCGTCAGGGCATTGGTGCCTGTGCGAACAGCAAGACCCAGTCAGCGTTTCCCCGGGACAAGGCCGACTTCTCCATCTGCTCGCAGGCACCGCGGCTCGGCCCCGAGTGAGCTGCTGCGAGGACGCCGGGTAGAGGCAAGTCGCCAAGCACGGGAGCGGACCAGCCGGGGACCCAATTACCATGCCCGCCTCCATCCTCCTCCTCCCCCTCCTCCTCCCCGCCGTAGTCACCCCCCTCACTAACTGGCCCAAGGCACAGCCTCTCTAGTTGCAGGTGACTTTAATGTCCCTCTAAGTGCCACAAGATACATTTGCATATGTATCATGTTTTTCAACTCATTCTAAATTATACATTTTTCATGTTTGTTCTCCTACTCATGCCAGCTTAATAAACATTTGTTGCCTTCATCAAAATACTAATTAAAATATTGGTCTGACAACAGAGGGGTTCAGTGTGAGCACATAAGCCCCACTCCTGATGTCTCACGGACTTTGTAGCTGGCCGGTCCACAGATCAGGGATGATGATTTTCTGAGTTGAAAGTCTGTTTTCTTGGCAATTGAGGCATGTCTCAAACCCCGGGGAACTCTAGACAAATCCCCATCAGACTACAATCTGATGTGAAAAAAATTTAAAGGGACGGGATAGGTCCAAGCCGGGAGAATGACTCAGGAACACGGAAATCACTCTCTGCTGAGTATTTCTGCCTCTTTCAACTCTCAGCATTTCCTCTCAGACTCTTAGATGTGTGGCTGGTTGTGAAGAGAGAGGAAGGCTTGATCTTAACTAGGTTGTGCAACAGAGGAGGTCACACTGAAAAGGGCCATTTCCCATAGCGTTTGAACATGATCTTTTGAGCCTCTCCTTGAAAGAGCGTCTGACAGACTAATGAAAATGCATAAAACTCAAATGTGCTTGGCCTGTCCCTGCGCTCTGAGCTCTGGACGTTTCATCCCTCACACCCCCCCCCCCCCAAACGAAGACGGCGTGGCTGCCGGCCACCAGCAGCGTCCACCCTTCCATGAGAAGTCGGTTCCCTGTCCAACTCACACTGGCGGAGGGATGGAGGTGAGAGAGATGCAGAGGGAAGGAGCCCGTGGGCCCCCGGCCGGCCCGAGGGAAGCCCAGCCCAACACTGGGCTCGGCCCGTCTCCCGAGCTCTCGCTCTCCCTGTCACGTCGCCTGCTCTGCTCACCCGAAGGTCAAAGGGCGGACGAGCCTCAAGCTTTCCCCAGGACAGCCGCTGGGCCGTCCCCCCACTTTGTCTCCCAGGTCGCAGGGCTGTGAGCTGGCGTGCTGACGGACGGTGTGCAAGGCAACTCTCCCGAGTGGACGGCCCGGGGCCCGGGACGAGCTCTTACGCGGGCTCTGCTCATCGGGAGAGAAGTGGGCCCTGGTGGGGCGCCCTGGAGGGAGCCCCGGGAAGCAGCTTGCTCGGACCCGAGCACTGTGCCCTTCCCTGCCAAGAACCAGCAGGCGAGTGGCCGGACTCTCGGGGACGCAGGTCTCGGGCTGAGTCTGGGGCCTCCAGGAGCCACACCCACGCCCCCCAGCCCGGCACAGAAACAGCCCAGGCCTGCGGCCCCACGGCTCCTCTCCGGGGGCGCTGGGCCAGGGACGTCCTCACAGTGCTCTGGCCGGCGGCCGGCGTGTGCAGCCGCATGTGCTGGCGCCTCCACGTGCCACAACCCCGAAAGCACGCCACACGGGAACAGAGCACAGAAGCCACAGTGCTCGGGAGGCAAACCCAGGCGCGGGAGGCGGGGCTGGCACCACGCAGCCCAGCAGCCTCAGGCAGTGATGTGACGACACCCACCAACACCACCGCGAGACGCAACCAGGTCCGCAGATGTCCTGGTACCGGAGTATTGTCTGAGCTCCATGTAGCATTGTGTGGTAACAAGCAGTATGAAAATGGGTTACTTTGTACCCGCCAGGGGGGCGGCTGGAGGGGTGTGCAGAGGTGGGCGTGGTGCTGGGCCAGGCCCCTGAAACAACATACTGAAGACCCCGGAGTCTAAACAACACCAGAAACACAGTTCTCTCCAGGCCGCCTCCCTCTGCGGAGGGTCCCCTGGGAGACTGGAGTGTCCCTCACTCCCAGGGCGAACCAGCACCCCCAGCACCCCCAGCTACCGCTGTCTGCGGCCAAGGGGATGTCGGAACTGGGACAGAGCCTCCCCGGGCACACAAGCGTCGTGACGTCGCACGAGGACGAATCTGATGCTCACTCCTAAAATCCAGTGCTGCAGCAGCCTTGACTTCCCCGACTTCCCCCGCCCGTTCGGCTTCTCCCTGTGGGCTCAGCCAAGGTGAGAGCAGCAGGGGGCGGCCAGAGGGGGCCGGGGACAGGCCCCCCGGCCCCCGAGGCTGATCTGGGCTGGGCTCGTCCACACACTCGGCACTGCTACGTCCCGATGCATGTGATGAATGTCTGGAACCAGAGAACAATTTTCTTCTTCTTTTTTTCCCCAAGTCTAAGAGAGTCCCCCCAGGAGACGGGTAATCTGTAACATCTGCTGACGGAAAGGAAGCCATAACGTTCTCGCATTTATGCCTTCGTAAGCTGCCACGAAGGCAAGCATGAGCGATATTGATTTAATCAATTTAGCGTGAAATGACAACAAAGATGTTGTATAAATGTCACTTACACATTTCCTGCCTTGCATCACGTAGGGCCCAATATATTTAATCTGTTCTAAGCTTTAGAATCTTTAACCTTTATGATGGATTTTATATTTCACATTTCACTGAGACACACTGAGCACTGTGGGCGGAGGAGTCATGTCTATTTCACTGAAACTCGTTGCCACTAAAATCTCAGTCCAAGATCTTTGCAATTTAAAAATTCAACATATTAACAGCTAAAATAAACTAGTGACAAATGGACTCAACCATTATTGACAGGGGAAGAAGAATATTTATAAAAAATATTCTCAATTCTGTATAAAGCAGTCGTGCCTCGGCACGTGCAGACTTCGTCCCCAAAGTCTGTGACGTCTTCACCACAGACAGACAGATAATGATTTTTCAACAAGCTGATAATTATTTTTAATTAGTTTTTATTTTAATAAACAAGCTTGTAATTATTTTTCCTTGAAAGGTATGCAGATTGACCTTCCGAGAATAGTAGAGTGGCATCGAATTGATCCACAGTAACTGTGGCTTTTACCAGGCTCTCCTCTCAGGATCTGAAATACAAACAGAAAGCGCACCTGACTCGGTCTCCCCAGAGACCACGGCCAATAAAGGCTCAAAGGTCTTCCGGCCAGGACGAACGACCCTTCACTGAGCCTCCTGTTGCTCCTTCAGCTTCTTCCTTTCTTATTTATTTATTTATTTATTTATTTTTTCTTTTTGGCTCACACCCGGCGATGCACAGGGGATACTCCTGGCTTTGCACTCAGGGATGACTCCTGGCGGTGCTCAGGGTACCATATAGGATGCTGGGAATCGAACCCGGGTCGGCCACGTGCAAGTCAAACACCCTCCCACTGTGCTATCGCTCCAGCCCCTCTTTCTTTTTTCTTTTCTTTTTCCCTCTTTCTTTTTCCATACCAGTTCCCTCAGCTCACACCCCCAAGGTGACTCTACGTGGCGTGAAGCGAGCCTGGCTTTGGGCCTTTCCTGCCCATTGTCATTTTCTCTCCTGAATCTCAATTTAAAATTCCATGAACCCCCATTCCACACACACTTCAGCGGCAAAATTCAAGGGCAGGAAAGAGTTCAATCGGAATTCACAGACTGGCCTCACGAGGGGCACGTGACCCAGCAGCTGCCACTGCGGCGGATCTGTCCCCGGGCCCAGCGTCGGGAGGAGGAAGCGCCACCCCGCAGGCTGCCCTGCCCGCGCAGCTCCCGGGATCGCCTCCACTCAGCGGGTGAGGGGCCCGCAGGAGCTGGGGAGCCCGCTCTCCCCCGGGGGCGCACCCCGGAGTGGCAGGAGAGCACCCCGAGAGGCGGCTCTGGGTCCATGGTTTTGGCTTTCACGTAGCTGCCTCGGAACCGAGGAGTGTGTGAGAAACCGCGCGGCCACCGAGCGCCGTCCTGATGCAGTGCCTCCCACTGCGCCGAGGGCTGTGACTCATCGGGGAGCAGGTTCACCCCTCGGAATGTGGGTCGAGAGTTGCCCTAGTTCTGGGGAGGCCCCGGGCAGGGCCGGAACGGCCCAGCGCCGGGAGGCCACAGGGAGCGGCCAAGGCGGGCGCAGAAGGGGTGCGGCGGGGCGGGGGGCGTCCACCCCCATGGGCCGGGAGAGGCCTGGCCACGGAAACCCGGGTGTGAGCGCCTGCCCGGTCCTCACAGACGTGGACACAGGCTGCTGGGCAGCCAGCCTGGCCCCAGGGCCGCGCTCCCGCCACCACGGTCACCACCTGGGGCAGCCCGCCGGGTGTGCGGCACTCCCCTCCCTCCGGAGACCCGTCCCCGCTGCCACCCTGACCCCTGACGGCCTCAGCTGAGGTGACCCCTGATGGCCTCAGCTGAGGTGACCCCTGACGGCCTCAGCTGAGGAGGCGAAGAAAGTAAGAAGGCGTCGTCCCCACGAGAGACACGCCACCTTGCCCACTGTGGCTGAGTCTGTTCCTGGAAGGCTTCCCTCTTCCTCCCTCTCTCCCTCCCCCTCTCTCTCTCCCTCCCTCTCTCCTTCCCTCCCTCTCTCTCTCCCCCTCTCTCTCCCTACCTCTCTCTCCCTCCTTCTCCCTCTCTTCCCCTCTCTCCCCTCCCTTTCTCTCCCTCCCTCTCTCTCCCTCCATCTCTCTCTCTCCCTCCCTCTCTCTCCCTCTCTCTCTCCCTCCCTCTCTCTCCCTCTCCCCCCTCTCTTTCCCTTCCTCTCTCTCTCTCCCTCCCTCTCCTCCCTCTCTGTCTCCCTCTCTCTCTCTCCCTCTCCCCCTCTCTCTCCCTCCTCCCTCTCTCCCCCTCTCTCCCTCTCTCTCCCTTCTCTCTCCCTCCTTTTTTCTCTCTCTCTCCATCTCTCTCTCCCTCTCTTCTTCTCCCTCCCTCTTTCTTCCTCTCTCTCCCCCTCTCCCCCTCTCCCTCCATCTCCCTCTCTCTCTCCCTCTCCCTCTCCCTCTCTCTCCCTTCCCCCTTCCGTAATTCCACTTGCTCTTTCTTTTACGTGAAACAGACGCTTCCGGCAGGAAACTGGGCCAGCGCAGGCGGCTCGCAGCATCTGGCTGAGCGCTTGGTTAATCTGGCGCAGCCCCGTGTGAGTCTAGAGTGCGCTCGGTGGCCGCGGCCGGGGTGGACAGGAGCCCGAGCCAGGGGTGGGGGGGACCCTCTGACCCTGTCACTCCCCAGGCCCGCCAGGCTCAGCCCAGCCCTGGGGCCACATTTGCTCTCCTCTCCCAGGAAGCCCCCCTCCCCTCTCTGTCCTCAGCGGGAACATCCCAGCCTACCCGCGGGCGCTTCCCACCCCGGGACGCTCCACAGACTAGAGCGGCAACGGACTTAGACCGAGCAAGAAACTTCCATTTTCTGTCAAAGCGCAGAGTCCCCCAGGGGGCCGAGGGGGCAGACCAGTGACCCCTGGTGCATCTGGCCAGCACCGCCAGGAGCCCGGGAGGAGCGGGGGGAGGGCGCTCAGGCCCCTCCGCGTTCCCCTGCCACCCACGCGTGCTGAGGCTCCCGGTCCCGAGACGCGGAGTCCCCGCCCGCTCCTCAGGGGGTTTCCGTCCATGAGGGGCCGGTGTCCGGAGCACTGTCCGTCCTTCCCGCCTGCACCCAGCACACAGCCCAGCCCCCGATTTGTCTTTCGAAGAACGTGACCCTTTCTGGCCCGGCCCGGAGACCCCGGGAGCAGGAGCCTCGGCGTTCCTGCCCCACCAGCCAGTGCTCTCCGCGCTGACACCAGTGGGTGCTCTTGCTCATGTGCCCGGGTGGGGATGCCCAGAGGGGGCGCCCCCCGGCGGGGCCCAGGCAGCTTCCGGGCACCCAGCACGTCCTCTGGCGCTCCAGCCACCTGTAGTCTGGGTGGCCCGGCTCTGGGCAGCCCCGCTCTACCCTGCGTCCATCTCACCCGCTCCAACGCCGGGGACTGGGTGTGGGACGGGCTGTGCTGCCGGGGGCTGGGCGTGGGACGAGCTGGTGCTGCCGGGGGTCCCGTGCAGCTTCCACAGGAGCCACGCACTGCCTCCCTGCAGCCCCGGGAGGCTGACAGCTGACCCGTTATCTGTGCCAGTCCTGCCAGGGACACGGGAAGGCCTCCTGCTGGCACCGATGCCCGGGGGAGAGGGAAGCTGGCTCTAGCCGAGACGGCCTCCGAACCCCGTCTAGGGGCAGACCAAACGCCGACCCCACCTTGTCCACCTGGGCCTGAGCTCGGCAGCTCTGGGGCGGCAGGCAGGCACCAGGCGGGCAGAGGAACAGAACAGTCCAGGGGCGCAGGCTTGGCTGGGCGGACGTGGCCCGGCCCTGCCCGCGCCTTCCTTGCCCCTCCCTCCCTCCCTCCTTCACGGCGTCCTCCTCTCGCCCTGGAGTCCCTCCCGCCTCCTCCCCCCTTTGTGATCTCCCTTGCAACCTTAGAACTGCCAGCAGTGAAGGCAGCACTGGCCTCTGCGCCCAGTAGGACGGGCTGAAACAGACGGCAGTGTGGCCCGGTGGGCAGGGCCTTACGGGGTTTGGAAGGACGCCCGTAAGCCTCGTCCAGAAGAAC
This sequence comes from Sorex araneus, assembly GCF_027595985.1. Lineage (NCBI taxonomy): Eukaryota > Metazoa > Chordata > Mammalia > Eulipotyphla > Soricidae > Sorex > Sorex araneus. Next base: position 372,122,284 of record NC_073313.1, read on the forward strand.
CTGTACTGTCGGGGCGGGCGTGCGCGGAACTAGATCCACCTGCTCCACAGGAGCTTCGAGCACCCGCGTGGGACGGAGGGAGGAGTCCCAGCCGGGCAGCCGGGCAGCGGCCTGAGAACTGAGCTCAGTAAGAGAAAACGCCAGTGACCCGAGGAACTCCCAGGTCCCCTGCACAGAACCAGACCTTCCCGGGGCCTGAACAACCACTCTGTGAGCTGACATGTAACAACGGTCTAATTATACACAATTTTTAAAAGGAACCACTTGAAATTCTACCTTTGGCCTGTAACTGGGCATTGTGATCTGTTCTCTTCCAACATCCTCCCATCTGCAAACGTCATACACTTGAAGCCGCAAATGACTTTGAACACTGCTCTAGAAAGTGGTAATTGGGGCTAGAGCGACCGTCCAGGGGTTAAGGCTCTTGCCTGGCACCCACGTGCCTTTGTTCCGTCCCCAGCCTCACACACGGCCCCCCAAGCACCACCAGGAGTGACCACTGAGTGCAGAGCCAGGAATAAGCCCTGAGCACTGCTGGGTTTGGCCCCAGTAAATAAAAAAATAAGGATCACTCTTGTGAGTTGGTAAACACTCATTACAGTTCAAAAGGGGCCGGGCAGGCTGGCCGGTAGCCAGAGGCTGGGCACACACATGCCTTGCATATGAATGTCCTACATTCGATCTCTGGCACGTGGGTCCCCGGCAACACGAGACCGGAGTCACAGCCCCCCAGAGGAGCGAGTTCATCCACGGAACGAAACACTTATATAACTCACATAAATATTCCACGACCATAGCCCCGCTTCCGGAACCATCGAGAATAGCGCTCTAGCAAGTATGTGCATGTGACATTTCCACATTTCAGATTCTTCCTAGAGATTAGAGTCCCAGAAGAGATATGAATGTATCAAAAGATCTAAGAGTTCGGCGGTCCAGAATACACAGCCCCACGTTCACGTCATTGCTCTTTCCAAATAAATAAATAAATGAATAAATAAATACATGGCGTGCCTTCCTGGTGCAAAGATTTTTGTTAGAGTTTGAGGTAGACATGTTTAAAATACCGTCTTTACTCTGGAATTCATACAACCCGATTGGGGAAACGAGAAAGCAGGTTAGGAGCAAGAGGACCGAGCCCGCCAGCCGGAGGAACTCAGGGGTGAGAGGGAAGCGGGTGGTGCAGGGCACAGCACAGCCAGCGAGGCACTGGCCTGCCTTTGTGCATGGCTGCAGTTCCGTCCCCGGTACCACATACGGTCTGCCGAGCACTGCTACACGAGGCCCCCCAAGACCCCCAAAGTCACATTGTACTTTCCATTGAGTCTTAGATGATTATCAGTTTGGATACATTGGGAATATCCAAGCTGGCAAACAGTGCTGGAGGAGAGGAAATTAAGTAACCACAAAGGATCGCTGTGTTTCCAGAGCATCAGGAAGCTAGGAGTCTGCCCGGCTCGAGCTCCCAGCGGGTGCTAGTAATAAGCTGGCCCTGCTCTGGCCTCTGGGCTGGTAGGATACTGTAGCACCGTCTGGGGGGCGGGGGAACTGGTAGGATACTGTAGCACTGTCTGGGGGGGCAGGGAACTGGTAGGATACTGTAGCATGTCTCTGGGGGCTGGTAGGATACTGTAGCCTGTCTCTGGGGGCTGGTAGGATACTGTAGCATGTCTCTGGGGGCTGGTAGGATACTGTAGCACCGTCTGGGGGGCGGGGAACTGGTAGGATACTGTAGCACTATCTGGGGGGGTAGGGAACTGGTAGGATACTGTAGCATGTCTCTGGGGGCTGGTAGGATACTGTAGCACCGTCTTTCAGCGTGGGTGGTCCTGCCCTCTTGCGGGGGAGTGGGCGACGGGGATGGCAGGGGCCTTGGGTGTGACTGGGTGGAGGTCACTTCCTCTTTATTCACTTAAAATGGTCAGGTTGGGGGGATGAAGAACAGAGGGTCTTGGTGGGTTGCTCAGTTGGATTTCTGCGTGGGGCAGCGTCTCCGTTTCCCGGGCTCCTTCCCTCCGCGCGCCCCTCACACGGGCAGTGCCGTGTTCTCTCTCCTCTTCCCTCCCATCTGCAGACAGCAGCCCGGCCTCCTGCGGCTAACTCCCAGCCTCTATCTCCGGCTTGCCGTCCTCTCTTCAGCCTCTACGTACCTTTCCTGCCGCCTCCGGCAGCCCCCGGAAGCAGGTCCCAGAGGGGACCATCCCGGTCTCTCCAGCTCCTCTGAACGCATCAAACACCCAGGCCGTCACCTTTGATGTCTCTTTGGTTTTGCAGCTCACATTCCACCGAGCTTCCAAATGTGGAACTCGCTCCACAGTGGAGCCAACTGCCTCCTGTCGTAACTTGTCCCCAAAGCGCTCACCTAGACCCTGCCAGGGCTCCACGCGGCTACTGTCTGTAGCCCAGCCAGGCCCACCGCTACCAGGTCCCTTCCCGGACAAGGGACAGAGGGTAGCTTCTCTCCTGCCAGTTCTAACACACCAGAGATGGCAATGCCAACTTCATCAGTGTTGGTCTTTCTTATGATCTGGACCTTCTCCTCCAGTGTTGTCTCCTCATGCCACATACGGGGGCGCACACACACACACACACACACACACACACACACACACACACACACACGCAGGCATGCACCTTCACTCTGGACCATCTCAAACTCACTGCAGACACTCCGACTCTCCCGGGTGAACGGTCCCTCTCTGCCGGAATACGCCCGCACACCCTGGTTCCTGGAGTCCTCTGCGACCTCTAGGTGCGACCAAATAGCATCACCCCTGCAGAATCCTCCGCTCAAGCCCTGCGTCTCAACTGCCTGTACTCTGCTCCCAGAATACTTCAGTGACATTTCTGTTTGTATTTCTAGAATGTTCAGCTGCTGGAGGCCAGATTAAGAGCTCAATGCATGCACGTGTGTTGATGCTCTCCACCTCTCTGATGACACGCTGAGCTCTCCGGACTGTTCAGAATGGCCACTAGGGTCCGAGCAGGGCACAGTGGTCGGCAGCTCGCCTTGCCCTGTCTGACCACGCCCCAGAGCACCACCAGGAGTGACCCCGAGCACAGAGTCAGGAGAAAGCCAGGAATACTGCAGGGCGTGTCCCACATACACGTTACAAAAGAAAGAGACTGAGTCTGTGGGGCTCCCAGCCTGCCGGGGTTCCGAGTCCGCGTCATCCTGGGGCGCTGGGACCCCAGGCCGTGCGTGTGGCACTCCCTCGCCCCCGCAGCACACTGAGGCAGAGTGGGCAACAGGAGGTGGGGTGACGCCCAGCGCCCCGCCGGTATTCGCCAGTCACGGTGGGAAGCACCGCGCTCAAACAGGGTAGAGAGAACTGCGGTGAACCAAAGGCAGGAGCACGAAGTCAGGGGCACAACCGACATTCCCAGGCCGAGAGTGTGGAGCGGACCTGCCCTTCCCAGCAGACGCCGTAAGCAAGAGCGTTTCCCGTGACCCCCTGGGGGGCCCACAGGTCCCCTGGGCGGGGCTCAGGGTGTCCACCGCGACCTCCTTCAGGCCCCTGTTTCCGGAGTCGCTGGCGCTGGCTCAGGCCCAGAGTCGTGAGGGGCCTTGTGACGGCTGACTGTCATCCGTGACAGCGACTTCTCCGCGGCGGGTCACAGGAGCCCGTCAAACCAGGAGGGTAAAGCTCGTCTCTCACCAAGGCCTTCGCCAGGTTCTTCTTCAGGCGACGCCCCCTGAAACGAAGTCTGGCTTCTTCCGTGACTCTCCACACTGGTGGGCTCAAAGCACGGGAGGAACCAGAGCACCGGGGAGCGCCAAACGCAGGCTCTGGGCTGGTCCATAGCCTGGACCAAACTCGGTGGGTAGCTAGAGTGAGGGACGTTCGCGAGAGCCTGCTCCCTCGCCAGGGACAGCCGGGGGTCGGCCGGCCCCAGCCTGGGTCTCGCTCTTCACCTGCTGCTGGTTTGCGAGAGAAGTCACCGCCCAGAGCACACGCGCTCTGCGAGGCCCAGCGCGTGCCGGAGGAAGAGCACACAGATTGCCAGATAACTGGCCGGCCGCGGCTCTGCCCGTCTCCCTGGGCTCCACTCCAGCCAAACGGCAGGATCTAAGGAGCGCGTTTGCAGAAGGCCGGTGGTATCATCTCCAGGGCGGACTGGTACCTCCTCTGAGACGGCCCAGGTACCCGCTGAGACAAGTCACCCCAAGCAGGTCAGACCAGGCCTCCTCAGGCACAGGTGACTTCTCTAGCCGAGAGAGGCCGTGTCTGTCTCATACGGGGACGAAGGCCGGGGCGCGGGCTCTGAGGCAGCGTGCCAGTCTTCCTCGCCGAGCAGGCCCCGCTGCCCCCTGGGGGACGCGCCTCACGACAAGCTTCTCTCTCAGGAAGCGAGGACGACACTCTCTAAGCCTCGGGACAGACGCAGGAGTTCCGTGTAAGGCAGAGAGTGGGAGCCCCGTGTCCCGCGCAGGGTAAAGCTTCAAACACGCAGTCGATCTGAAATATTGGCGCCGTGACTCTAAGACAGACAAACGGAACAGCCCTGCCAGTGCTGCCAGACTCCTGGCCACAGGCCACCGGAGGGTGCCCAGCTCACACACCCTCGGTCAGTGCTCGTCCCATGCCCAGCTGCGCCGGGACGTGTCTGTTCCTGTCCACGGTCCACTGGACGCACACGCATGCCTTCAGCCAGAAGTCCCGGATCGGACGGGCTGGGAGGACTCTGGCCCGACACCGATCATGAGGCGTTACCAACGGGGCGCTTGGGGGGCTTAGGGGATTCTCCCAGCAACCCCCCTGCCGCCGACGCCAGGAAAGGCTCTGCCTCTCAGGAGCCGGACCCGCCCCGCAAGTCCCTTCACTCCACGGGCTCGGCGCCCCCTGCTCTGCCCTGTGCATCCCCGTCTCGTGTATGCGTGCGGGTCTCCCCTGCGCCGGCTGCTTCTCTAGATTTTGCGAAGGGAGAGCACTTCCCAAGAGCACCCGCTCCCTCACCACAGTCTTCCTCGTGACCTTCCCGTGCCCCTGCCTGAGTGCCCGGGGCCAGCCCCAGCTGGCACAGGCGTCGGTGTCTCCACGGGGGCAGGAAACGGGGCTGGCTCCCATCCAGAGGGCGAGTAGCTGCAGCCGTTCTGGTGGGAAAAGAATCCCAAACCTGCCGGGTGGAAAGTCTGGGACGGGCTTCAGCCCCCCCCACCCCCACACCCCCAAACTGCCGCGGGCGACGGGGGCTGGCGCTTCCACGAACAAGGCTGGGCTGATCTGCTTCCTAAGGTCGCCTGTCATCACACAAACAAAGCGATACCTTTTACTTAAATTCCTTCCATCCCGCCAGCAGGACGGCGTGCCCCCCCCCCACCCGCGCCAGGGATGGGCCTGGGGCTGCCAAGGGACTCGCGAGGGAGAAGCACGCCACGGAGACAGACAGGCCGACTTCCCCGAAAACGCTCTCACGTTATGTTAGAACGTCAGGATTCTCCAGGAAAGGTTGGCTGTGTGGGCTGATAAGAGGAAGAAAACAAACCCCACCCCCGGAAACAGAAACATTTCTTGTGTTAATGTATCGTTTGGGATGAGCTGTGTGTGGCTGAGGGGAGAGGCAGAAACGAGAGAGAAGACCAGGAACCAGGGCTGGGACAAGCCCCCAGGCCTTCCTGCCCACTCACTCCCACCCAAAGGCCCACGTTTGCCTGCTGTCCTTCAGTTTGCCTTTTGTTTTTCAGTTTTGGGGCATACTGGCTATGTTCAGAGGGCGCCCGGCTCTGCACTAGAATTACTCCTGACGCTGCTTAGGGACCCTGGGGTGCCGGGATTGAATCTTGGCCAGGCAGGTGCAAGGCTAGCACTCTCTCCAGCCCCTCATTCCCGATTTTGTTTTTTTTTTAAATCTTCATGTCTTCTGCACATATCTGGACAATGGATTTTTTTATGGCCAGTATGTGCAATTCTGAGCTAATACTAGAAAATTACATGTATGAAGACACCTGGGCACAGTGTAACATGTAAGCATTATTGTTCTCAGCAGGGCATTCGATCAGGACCAGTGACAACAGTCTCTGTCTGGCTGTACCAGTGACCACAGTCTCTGTTTGACTACTGTGGAGAAGAGTAATTTCCGGCAGGCACAGAGAGGGCCAGAATCACCCAAGCTGGGTGTTTTCACGGCCAAATTCCCACACCACTGACCAAACGGTCTCCTGTTTTCAGGTGGCCGATGCCATAATCGCAAAGAGAAAGAGCATCTAAGAGTGCCGGGATTGAATCAAGATAAACATAAGGAGCCGGGTGCACACCGTCCCCCTCGCCGGGGGCAGGGAGTGGGGAGAGGCCAGAGAGGCGCCGCCCTGTCCCGGCCCCTGACTTCTGCCTGGGCCTCCCTCATACCCACGAGGTCGAGCCCCTTTATGTGTCACCCGGTGGGCGCCTGTGCGCCAGATCCGGCTCCCTCGGAATTCTGGCTCAGGCGAGCACCTGGCAGACCCGGACAACAGACCCTGAGAGACAATGAAGAGATCTCTGGATGTGTGCCTGCGGTGGCAACCGGCACTCCTCAGAGGAGCCACGCAGGGACTGAGGCCCCAGGGCTGAGCGTGTCACACGCCTCGTTGTTCTCTCGGCCCTGAAGCCCCAAAGTGTCGCTCTCCCTGGGCGGGGCGATCCGACCGTCTGTGGAACCTCTCTCTGCAGGCGACGGTCTGGACTCTGGGGCACTGGCGGGCTGGGCCTGTCCGTCGCTCATGCTGCTGCCAGCCCCAGCCTGTGAAGGGCCCCGGCAGGGACGGGGTGCCGGGAAGGGCAGGCTTTGAGAGGCCGTTCCTGGGACAGCGCGCCAGCTTCCTCCACCTCTGGGATTTTGCTTGGACCCGTCCACACTGGGGGACCTTCTCTCGCACCGAGGCCCCTCAGTGTCCGGGGGACCCGGCCCTTCCTCACGGCTGACCACAAGAGTGAAACAAGGTGACCATCTTCCACAGAAATGGGAGTGTCCGAGGCTGGTCTTGGTGATCTGGTTTGGGGTCATACCCGGCAGTGCTCAGGGATCCCGCGGCTACGCCTGACCCTCTGGACCCTCTCTCCAGCCCCCCAGAAATGGTCTTTCCCATGGCCAGCTGGCTCTGTCTGTCCGACTCCTGGAATCTGCCTCTGTGGGAAGAAGCAGAAGGAACCCCCAGGGTAAGGTCGAGGAGAGAGACCCGAGCACCCCTGGGAGACACCACAGGCCGTGGGGAGGTGTGGGAGGGCGAGGGAGAAGGTCCCACCCCAAGCTGCAGGAGGGTCTTCTCGGGGGCGGACACGGGGCTTGTGCCAGAGACAGCTCCTAAGGGGTTAAAGCTCTTGCCTCGCATGTGGTCGATCCAGGTTCAAATCCCACATAGGCCCTCTGAGCCCTCCAGGAGTTACCCCTGAGCACCGAGCCAGGAGTCAGCCCTGTGCCCAGCTGGGCGTGGCCTCCAAAGCCAAACTCAAAGCCAACATGCGGGATTTATCTCCCATGAGTGAGGTTGGAGCCGTTATCAGCTCCAGCCCTCAGCCCGGTGGTCCAGACCAGGCTGCCCCGCGGCCCGTCCTGCCCCTTCTCAGGGCGGCGCCCAGACGCCCACCTGCCTCGCCGGGTCTCACCAGCGCAGGAGGGCGGCTCTCGTCTCCCCACGGTGTCCGTGGGCGCTGCCTCGCCCGCACCAGCCCGGGACATGCCTGGCTGCACAAATCCCAGCACCAAGGCCCTGTGGCTGACCAGGCGGCGTCCCTCAGCCAAGAAGAGGCTCCCGGGCGGCCCGGAGCGGGCAGAGGAGCCCAGGGCCCCCGGGAGGCCTGGGCCAGTCCAAGGGGATCTCTGAGTTCCAGATAAATCTTATTTAGCCCCAGTTCCCTGGAAGAGGAACTGCACGTCCCTCAGGGAGGCGCCCGCCCTGACCCTGGGCCCGGGCCCTCGGGAGCCGTTTCTGGAGCCGCAGGGGAGGGCTGGCCGAGCAGTTCTCGCGTCCTCGCCAGCCCACACTGGCCCCCGGCCCGCCCTCGCCTCTCTGCCTCTGCCCAGAGAGGGCCCCAGAGCCGCACTGCACGCGGCAGGGCCTGGGTCTCGGCTTCCCCGGCGCATCCGCAGTGCGTCCCCGCCAGCCTGTTCCCGGGCCTGGAGCACGACGCGCGCTCCTGCCTCGACCAGCGAGTCTGCGGGTGTCCAAAGGAGCGGCCCCCGCCCAGGCCCCGCCGGACCAAGCACGGCCACACCAGGCCACAGGGGCAGACAGGAGTGGCCTCGGCTCTCCCCGACCGCGGGGCTGACCTGGGCCGTCACCCCCTTCCCGCACCTGGAGCTCGGGAGCAGGAAGTCGACCCGCTGCCTCCGGTGTCCGGCAGCCGGCCGGGCTGGAGCACGCGGCTCCATGTGCTGGGAGAGGCTTTCCGGGAGAGGCCCCGACGTGCCGTGGCAGAAATCAGGTTCTGCCCCAGCAGACGTGGCTCCACGGGGCCCGCCCGGGCCTGCACGGGGCAGCAGCTCTCGCCCCGACATGGCCCCAGGGAGCCGGCTGACGGCAGTGGGCCCGGCTCGGCCCCGCACGCGGCTGGGCCTGGTCCAGCCTCGGGCACCCAGAGGGTCCCCAGCGCCGCCCGGGACCGGCGGGCCGAGGGCTCAGGCCAGGCTGCCCGGCAGGGGGCCGAGGGGAGCCGGGGTCTCTGGGAGCTCCGGGAGCGGGTGCGAGTGGAGCTCCCAGACTCTTCCCTCCGCCCGGGAGGGGAGAAGCAGCTCCGGGCCCTGCGAAGGAGCCCAGAGGCTCGGCCGCCCCGGGGCTGAGGCCTCAGGCGCTGTGGGGCCTCGGCTGTCAGGGACGCGGGAGTGGCCGGGCCACTCTCACAGCAGAGGGGACAGCGGCTCCGCGGCGGCTTCCAGGAGAGCAGAGACACTGGACGAGGAAGATTCCGGAAACGTCTGAGAAGCTGCTCCCCACTGCCGGGTCTCACCGAAGGAGGCTGCACGAGACGCCCCAGGTGTGCCGAGAGGCCTCCTCCTCCATGAAGCCGCCCTGGCAGCACTGCCGCGGCCCTCCTGCAGAGACACACACTGCGCCCCACGGCCAGGGCTGCCCGCTGCGCCCCCAGCCCCTCCAGATGGCAGCGGCGGCCATGAGGCGACGCGCAGACACACCGGCCCCAAGGCAGACGGGAGCAAGGCCGTTTGCCACATGAAATCGAGCACATACCGTCGAGCCTCTCTCGGGAACAGGTTTGGGGACTCCTCGACCCCGGCGGTCAGCAAACTCCTCACGGTGGGCAGGGGATGGCTGTGGAACACGAGGCTCGCTCCAACGTGCCTTCAGGGGTCAGTCCCTACTGGCCAGTGGCCCAGCCGGCCGGCCGGGAGCACAGCTCGAGAGTCTGCAGCTTGGCTGGGCCTGACCCCAAACACAGGCCAGTTACGAACAGGTGCCCCCTCGGCGCCCTGCTGCCCACCCGACCCTCCCGGGCGCCGGCACTGCGTTACCACCCTCGGCAGCAGTGGCCGTGGCAGGGACACGGGAGGCCATGGGGAGAGGGTCTGGCTTCAGCCTGGCACACGCCAGGGGCCATGGAGGCTGCAGCCTTGGGAGCTTCCGGAGAAGGAGCCCCGGAATCCCCGCAGAAATGCCCGCCACGTCCACCCCCGCATAGACGCCACCCTGAGGCCAGCTCCCCATCCAGTGCCCGCATAGACGCCACCCTGATGCCAGCTCCACCTCAGTCGGCCCGAAGTGCCTGTCGAGGCTCAGCTGGGGCAGCCCCCCAGCCCCGGTGCCCACCGTCTGCCGGTCGGACGTAGCCGAGTCGGGCATTCAGGCCATGTGCAGCTGATGTGACCCAGGTGGACAGTCCGGCCCCGTGAACCTCCCCGGGCCGGGAGCTAAAAGGTGGCAGGTAGGGAGAGACCCGCCCACTCCGGCATCTTATCCCAGGGCGGCGGGTCCTGGACACCCCAGAAGCTTCCCGTCGTGACCCCTCACGAGCGGCGACTGCCAACTGGCCGGCAGCATCGTTACTGACACTCGCTAGCTGGACCCCGAGCCCAGCCGAGCCGGCAGTGCTGCTTGTCCAAACCGGCCTGTTCTTGGCCGATACACCCGGCGGCTGCGTCCCTCGAACCCTGCAGGGCCGGCTCTGCCTTCTGCAGAAGCTGGGTCTGTGCCCTGGAACTGGACGCTGGTCTTGGCGTCTGCGGACTCAGGGCGACAAGAACTACAGACACCAAGGACGTCTGTGGCTGCGCTGGGCCCTAGGCCGGCCACAGCCGGCCCCCCAGGCCAGTGTCCGGTGCTCCTCCGGACACACAAACCTGTGTCAGCAGAGGGCCTGACCGCGACACGCACTCCTGAGCTTAAAGCTGGTCAGCACCAAAATGACGAGAAACGATGGTCAGAATAATCTCTCTGGCCCTTTCCTAGCCCTCTGAAAGGGGGAGGGGGAGCAGGAGGAGTGGGAAGAGGAGCAGGAGCAGGGGGCCAGGCAGCGTCATTGCTGGCCCCTCCTGCCCCCCCCACGATCACGATCACGATCACGATATCCCATTAATCATCGATTTACTCCCCCCCCCCGCCACACACACACTAAGTGCTCTCACTGGTGCCGGGGTCCTCACAAGGCTCAGGTGGGCCAAAGACAGACCTGGGCTCGGAGACTGAGCACGGAGCGAGACAAGGGCTGGCGCCCCCTGACCCCAGGCGGAGGTCCCTGAAGCCAGAGCTGGCACAGCCTGTGCCCACGATGCCGATTTGATGGAACGTGTCCATACCCGGGACGAGACGCTTCTGCAAAGATGCCGGAGCACCTGGGAACAGAAGCACCAGGAGCTCGGCCCTGTGGCACGGCCCAGACCGTGTGCCCAGGGGTCCGGGACCGCCCCGAGCATCGGGCATGCTGGGCTTGGCGCCCAACACGCCTTCCTTCCAGCCGACCCCCCACACTCAGGCCCTTCGCCTGTTCTTGGCAGCAAGACACTTCCCGAGGGAGAATTATTATTCTTTTTTGGTGGCATTTACGTGTGCCTGCGAGTCTGGAGAAGGAAATGCGAATGTGATACAAGTCATTTTTTCTTAATCATTAATCTGAGACTTGTGGATTTTTCCCTTCTTGTTGCCTTGGCACCCACAGCACTAAAACAGTTTTTATAAGACCAGCTTGGGTTGCTCTTAAGAAATAGAAAAATGCGCAACTGTGGGATAATGGGGCTTGTGTTTAGTATAGCATGCTCTTCCAATTTCCTCCAAGCCAAGCTAATGAAACAAGAAAAACACACCAGTGCACATTATTTTTCTCAGTGATCGATAGGAGAATTAGGTGCGGGGAATATAGCTAAAAGACAATTTAGAACACAAATAGCTCACAAACCATGTGGTCTTCCATGGTCAAATTTTAAACTCGTCGAAAATGCCCAAGTGCTAAGAGGTGTACTGGGGGGTGGGGGTGGGTGGCTGGGAAGGCAATCGGGAGAACCAACCAGGGTGTGTGTGTGTGTGTGTGTGTGTGTGTGTGTGTGGTGAGGGGGGAGGCTCTTTCCTTCCATCAAGTCTCAGGCTAACAAAATTCAGCACCAGCTTCCCGATGGCTCCCGGGACAATTCTCCTGCACCGCACGCGGCCGGGCCTGGTTTGCGCCTGGCTTTTCCGTCCTCGGGTACGGGCTTCCCTCCTGCAGCAGCTGCCCTCCCTACTGCCCCGGTCGTGCCAGCCGGGAAGTCACAACAGCAGGAGCCCTGGCAGTGAGCACAGTCCTGCCCGGCCCGAGAGAGGCCCGGGCTGCCAGCACCTTGGGGGGCGGGGGTGAGGAACCCCCATCTCAGCTCAGGAAGCCCAGTGGCACCGCACTGCCTGGGCTCTGTGGGGCTGCGGAGGAGTGGCGGATGGTATGTCCTGTTCTTTGCTTTTTAACTGGGAGAAGAAAGGGGGCAGCTTCCGGAGGGGGGCAGGGACCTGGGTTTATTGCAGGCACACAAGGTCTCCAAACAGAGCGAGTGGGCACCGGGGTGACCTCAGTCACGTGGGCGGGCTCACGCTGGCGCCAGTCTGGGACACGTCCCCACGGCCATGTTCTCGGGGAGGTAATTGCTGCTCTTTACCATTTTACAGCATGTTTAAACGCTCCATTGACCTCCTCTGACTCTCAGAAAACCACCTGGCAATCGGGGCGTCCGAGTCACACGCCAAACAACTAGACCAGGAAGGTCAGAGAAAACTAAGAATTCGGACCTTCCGCCCCCAGGCTGGGGCTCTATCAGCTCTGCTGAGAGCATGTTTCTTGTTCCTTTAAGAGTTTTTATTAAGACACCATGATTTATTAAATTGTGTATAATAGGGTTGTTTCAGACACACAATGTTCCAACACCAACCAACCCACTCCAAATGCCCCAGCCGCCTCCCTTACTGCTTTCATCTTACTCGCCCTGACAAAGCTTAAAGGCACGGCAAGGGAAATTACCAGAAATAAATCAACAGAAGTCAATTTGTGATTATTGAGTGCTGGATAATTTTAAGCTAGATAAATAAATTAAAATAATTTAATACAACATAATATGGTGCCTAGTCTCATTTACACAATAAGTTTTCAGTGCTGGCATATAAAATTTATTGCATTAAATTCTATTTTGTACTTGGATCTTATAGTAGTACTTATGTCTTTCCTGTCATAAATAAAACTGTCCTTTTTATTTCACAGTTAGCTGTGAAAAAAACACCTGTCCTCTTACAGAGTTCACATGAAGTAGGTAAAACCTACAAATGTAACATTTAGTAAGAGTGAAACTAATTAAGAAAATTTAAAGGGGAAAATCTGAATGGGCCTATAAAAGTATAAAATGTTTTATCCTAAGAAATACTGGCCTTGTACTGGCTTTCTATTAGAAAATACTATATTATAGATACTGCCTAAGTATTATATTAAGAAGTAAAATATTGCAATAAAAATCTCCACGGGTGTGAAAAAATCTGATCAGTCGTAGAAGTCGGGCCAGGAGAGCCAGACTCAGCTCCACACGCTGGAGATTAGTCCTGTCCTTCAGAGAGCCCCCTTTCCATGCCTGGCGTCCCAGAGGGTCCCCCAGGCACCCAGCGGTGCAGAGCTAGGAGGACCCCTGAGCATCGCAGGGTGTGACCTAAAAAGAAACGAAAGAAGGAACTCCCTTAATGCCCCTTGCAAAACCGGTCCCTGGGCCACAGTGCCCTTCCCTTAGCTGCGTCTGCGGGGAGCTTCCTTCAGACGCCCCCGCCCGTCTGAATGAAACCAGGGGGTGGGAGACAGCATTCTCGGCGGGGGGGCGGTTTCTCTGGCCCTCCCTTCTCCTGCTCGTGGGAGAGACTTGCTAGGAATCTTACGGAAGAGAACGTGTTCTGTTGCTTTGTGTGAGATGGGTTTGCTTCGTAGTTAGCTGTGTTGTTACTAACACAAATGTTTGGGAAAAGGTGCAGAAAACAGAAGTCAGTGATCTGTGTGTTTGCGGTGACCTACCAATGTAACAGAGGTGACAGGTGGCCTCACGCCAACTGTAGGTCTGTGACGCCTCTTGTTCTGATCAACAGCCGCACAAGGGGTCCTGCGGTGGGAGGGGGGTCCCCGAGGGAGGCCTGCCAGCGGACATCCCTTCTGCGGCTGATCCCCGGGCAAAGACCCTGTCCACACCTCGAGTCTCACACGAGCACCGCGCAGTCCCTCATTTGCACTGAACTCGAAATCTAAAAACCACTCTGTTCTGTTTTTGAAAATAGATTTGGAGCCAGGTCCCAGGGGCCTCCCGGCCCCCGGTGTATTCTGGGCCCCCTGATGTCTGGCCCGGCAACTGCCTCTTTCCTCTGTGTGTGGGGCGAGGCTCCTAAGAACCACACTCAGGCCGTTCGTGAGAGGACACGTGGGCCGTTGGAACGGGGGGGCAGCCTTCGGGGGAGGCGCTGCTCCCCTCCACCCCCGCCAGCGAGTCCCACTCACCCCAGTGGGCGGTGGCCGCTGAGGTCCCCACCTGGCGTCTGTGCGACGGGGAGGAAGCTCACTCATCAGGAAAACAAGGGGAAAAGTCAGCAATGATGGGAGCACTCTCCAGGCTGCCAGAGAGGCCTTGTAAATCACGAAGGGGGCGAAAATGCTAATTATCACGTTGGCTCTCCCTGCCATGCTCACAAGCACATGGTCCTGCATATCAGATGATCCCGGCTTCACAGAGCAGCAACAGGCGTGCAGAGGGTTGCGTGACTCGCTCAAGGTCACGCAGACGGCCTCAGGACGACCCGCCCCGGCCCCCGTCTGCCACCCCACCCCCCTGCTTCTTAGCTACTTTAGGACTGTCCCTTGGCGTTAGCTCTGCAGAGTAGGTTTATTTCTGAGGGACGGTCGAGAACAGGCCGTCGACCTGCAGCTGTCCTGAGAGGGTGGGCCCCAGACAGCACAGCAGGCACGGCCCTGGCCTTGCACGCGGCTAAGGGCCCGCCCCTGGCACCACAAAGCGTCCCCTGAGCCCCACCAGGACGGATCCCTGAGTGGTTCAGTGCCCTGGTCCCACTACCCGGGTAAACCAAACGGGAACATTTCCAGGTACTGCAAGCTTGACCTTTGGCCTCTGGGGCGGAGCTTCCCCGCAGCTGTGGCTGGACCGCGCCATGGGGCTCCCGGAGGTCACACCTGCCCCCCTCTCTGCCGCCGCTGCCCGCGCTGCAGACCCTGACCCATGTCGGCCCGGGGCTCCCTCTCGAGGGACAGTCTCCCAGGCTGGGGCCTCACCTGTCGGGGGAAGCCGCCCGCCACGCCCACGCGGGACCAAGCTGCCCACTGGGCCCCGCCCCTTCCACAGGCTCTGAGACCCAGCACCCCACCTGTAGTCACTCGGGGTGCAGCACCGCCCGGGAAGGGGGGAGCCGCGGCGCCTGCCCCAGGGCCGTCCAGGGCTGTGCCTGCTCCCTGCACACGTCACACTGCAGGCGTGCTCCAGGCGTGGCAGCAAAAGCCCCCGGGTCTCACGCACCCGAGCAGGAGCCCGGCGGGTCAGCTGCCCACTGCCCTGGGCGGGCCCTGGGTCCGGCGAAGAGTGAGGGTCTGGGCTGACCCCGAGCACTTCCTGAGAGCCAATCTTCGTGAAATACTAGCAGGATTTTAACATACTGGTCGTCATCCTGTCAACACGGTCACAACAGATAATAAAAGTATGCGGTTGTGGGGCTGGAGCGATAGCACAGCGGGGAGGGCGTTTGCCTTGCACGCGGCCGACCCGGGTTCTAATCCCAGCATCCCATATGGTCCCCTGAGCACCGCCAGGGGTAATCCCTGAGTGCAGAGCCAGGAGTAACCCCTGTGCATCGCCGGGTGTGACCCAAAAACCAAAAAAAAAAAAAAGTATGCGGTTGATATGATAATAACTCACTATCAATCGATATATTGACAGACTCGGGCAGTAATGCTAAATGAACTCACGCCACTATTTCAACTTTGGATTTTGAGTGTAATTGATCAGAATCTTGACTGCCCACTGATAAAATCATGACGACTCATTAACAACTCACTAACGTTCATCTGCATAGGGCTATAGTCCCACCAGCTGAAATGTGCATCTCAGTTTGAATCACATTCACAGAGGGGGATTTGCCCGACCCTCCTTTTCGGACAATGCTTCTTTTCTCTCATTAAAAATTGAGAAACATTTTTGGGTTAGCTCTTCACGGCCATGTTCTGCCTTGAACACTTGTCTTTGATACCAGTCTCATGGCTCTAGAAATGGGCGGCGTTTGGAGGGGAGCGGGAGTGGCTAAGGAAGGGTTAGAACAGGTTCTGGGCAAGAAGCAACACAAATGAATCGATGGAATACTATACAGCTGCGAGGAAGGATAAAGTCCTGCAACTTGCTCCAACTTGGTTGGAACTGAAAGGCATCAGACTTAGCGAAGTAAGTTGGAGGGTGGACAAATGCCGAAAAAATCTCAGTTGTCTGGGGAGCAGTGAATAAAAGGACAAGTGTGGGGGGCGTGCCTAGAACACCCTGCACCCTAGATTCCAGAATGAGAAGGACGGGGGAGGGAAGGGCCTGAGCAGAATGTGAGAAGAGGCGGGTGGGCTCTGGGAGAGCCTGATACTGCAGCCACAAGAACCAAACTACAAAAGCCCACCTTCGGCTTCGGGCCGGCTGGGGTGGGAGGGAGCCGGTGGCCGGGGGAGGGGCGGTGCCTGCCCGAGCTAGCAAACACCTTTGTAAGTCAGGAGCCCCGGCCAGGGAGTGGCCGTGTAAGAAGGCCTGTGAGCACCGGCTCACTCCCCTCGGCTGCCCACTAAGCCTTGGCGGGGGTCTGGGGTCCCGGGAGCACCCCGGCGCCCTCCTGCAAAGGGCCCTCCCCTCCTGCCCCCTCCCGGTGGATGGGGATTCTGGCCGCAGAGCTGAGGCCGCGGGTGCAGGGGAGGGAGGCGGCCGGCAGCCTGAAGGGCGCGGGGACCAGCCGCAAGCTTCCCGCGCAGGCCGACCCGCTCCCGGGACATGCTCTGAGCATGGGACTCAGCGGCCCGAGGCAGACAGCGCGGTTCTGCAGTGACCCGGGCTCAGACCCGGCTCCCGGCCAGCCAGCGGCACCCCCGGGGGCCTCCTAACCCAGGCGAGGCTGCTCCCCGCCAGGCGCACACGGCCCACGGCCCACGCAAGCAGCAAGTCGTGCCCCTGACCTCAGGGCCGACGCTGGCTGGAGGACCCACACCTGGGCCCGTCCCACTCCTGCCTCTCCAGGCCTCTCTGCCTGCGCGTCCCACCCCCGGGACCTGGTGGCCTCCGCAACATTTACAAGCCGGGATCATTAATCAGCCCTACTCAAGCGCACGGAACACTTTCCATTTTAAGACGGCGGCCGCCCTCCCTCTGGGAACTCGCCCTGTTTATCCCTGCAGTGGCGCCTTCGCAGAGAAGCTGCTAGAACAGCCCAGAAGGCGGCCCGACCACCCGGGGAGAGAGGGTCCCCTCCACGGTCCCGCGGCAGCACCAGCCCTCCCTGCCCTCCGCCTCCGCGGGGCTCCAGGACGGGAGAGTGCTCCCTGAAGCTGTTCCAGCTCCTCCCAAGGTCCCCCAGCTCCCGTCTGGGGGGAAGAAACCTCCAGGCCGGTCCTAGCAGCAGACACTTCCTCCCCGGCAATTAACAAGACTTTGTTTATCGGATTCTGCTGTTTGTGGCTTCACTCATTTCCCCTGAGTGGCCACGAGAGTCATTATCTCTGCCTCTGATCTCCACCGAGGAAGGGGGGGAGATTGCCACACAGATTAGTGAATGGAAGGCGTCCCCCGGGGGCTCGGGGCAGGCCGCTCAGAGGGAAGAGGAAGGGTGACAGGGGAGGGGATTTTCACAAAACACCCTCAGCCTCACGGGCCTCCCTGAGCCTCCCCCCCCCACCCAGGAGCCAGCAGTCAGCGGCCTCCGTGCACACAGGAGGAAGCCCAGGTGCTCGGATGCCCCTTCCCTCGATCATGCTGACCCGCCGGCTGCCCTGACGAAGGCCGTCGCCTCCACTGCAGGCCCAGTCAGACCGGCGTGGTACCCAGGTGTGGCCAGGGGGCGCGGGGGCACTGCTCCGCCCGTTCCCCACTCCTCCCTCCCCTCCGGCCCTCTCCTCAGCGTGTGGGAGGCTCAGCGGGGTCTCTGGGGAGCCTCTGCTCCAACCTTGGCAGAAGCCCGGCTCTGCGGAACCCGAGACTCAGGACAGCAGGAACACGCCTCGGGCCCTGTCCAGATGGACGGCGGCGCAAACAACCCATAAGGACTCTTGCCAGCCCGCTGGAGGGGACCGAGGGGACGGGCGAGCTCAGGGCGGCCCTGAGAGAGAGTGGCCAGCCCGGGATGTCCCGGGGCAGCCGAGGTGGCGCCCGAGGGTGTCTCAGGCTCTGCAGGACACTGCAGACGGGCACCCGATGAACAGCACCCCAGTATCCTCTCCCCCTTCCACACCCACGGTCCCGACACAGAGTCAGGAAATGGTCACGCACCCGTCCCCTGGTCTGAAGGATAATGTTGTGAAATAATAAGGCTTGGGCCAGCTGCACTGTCAGAAGAGACGCCGCGACAGGCTGCTAAAAGCTCTGGAAACCAGCCAGGCCCAGTCTGGGGAAGGGGCAGTTGCAGTTTCCCCGAAATGAGACGATCGTCACAAGACAAGTCTCGGGCCCCGGCGGGGGGCCTGAGCAGCACCGTGCGTGCACCAGCCGCTTGAGTGCTGAAACAGCGACGACCAGGCCACAGAGTGCCTGTGACTTGTGGAACCGCAGGCCGTGGGACCTAGAGTCGCTGAGACTAGAGTCGGGTCCTTGTCCCGAGGCCGCGGTGTCGGTGTGGACCCGGGCCCTGGCTCAAGCTAGAATAAGTCCTTGCTTTCGTATCACAAGAGTGGTCCCTTCCCTTCCCCTGATTTCTAAGAAGGGACGTGTCGCGGCCTTCCTCTGCACCCCTCCCGGCCCAGGGGCCCGGCCTTCGCTTCCCTTCCTTAAACAGAATCTTCTCTGGGCTCGGCCCCCCGGCCGCCCGTGCTCGCTGGCTCTCCATCTTGGCGGCTCGAGGACACGGAGCCGAGCTCCGGGCCTGGCCGGCCGCGAGGATGACGAGGCTGAGTGATGTCGGCGGAGGAGGAAGGAGCCGAGAGCTCTCGAGAGTCTATTTTAAGTGAGGCCTTCTGCAAGTCGGTTTGCACGGACTGCCCTATTTGGCTGGGCCAGCCGCCCACTGGAGCAGGCACTAATAAATCTAATTTCCAGATAAGGAAGCGGAGGCCCGAGAACTCAGGAGACACTGACCGTGCACGGTGGACACGAGCCCAGAATTTCCCAAAGCACAAACAGAACAGCTGCGAGGCAGCCCAGGGCCAGGCAAGGGGCTTCCTCCTGCCTGCCCGGTCCTCTCGGCCTGTCTCGGGCTGTGGGCACTCTCCCCCCCCTCGGCACTGCAGCCGGACGAAGTGTCACAGTGAGACCACGGGCTCAGAAGGGAAGCCTGCATTCCGCCCCCCCTCCCCGCCCGGGGCAGCTCCAGTTCAGGGAGTTCCGGATGCATCTCAGGAACCGTCTTCCGTTCCGAAAAGCCCCAGAGATGAGACGTGTAGAGAGGGGCGAGGGGAGGCGGGCGGTGTGCTCATTGGGAGGACGGTGGCTGTGCGGGTGGGGGAGGGTGCAGGCTGCCCCCGTGCTCTGGACTGTCCAGGGCTCCTGCTGCGTCACAAACGGTCCGTGGCAGAGTCGTCACAGCAGGACAGGCTCGGGGCCGAGAGAGCAGTGCCCGTGCGAGAACGGTATGGCCCAGCTCCGCCTGGTCGGGCGTCAGGGGGACGGGGGTGGTGGGGGTCCCCGCATAAAGTCCCAGCGCCTTCCCACTGCTCAGGAAGATGATCGGCACCGACGGGACGACAGACTCTCGCGCCGGGGAACGCCGACGGCCAGCAAGGAGGCCGTTCCACACACAGGTCCCCGCAGGTTCCGCCGAGAAGCTCTCGGCCTCTTCTTCCTCTTTCGGGGCCGGACCTAGCTTCATCAGTCTAGGGGAGAGGTAATTCCAGAGCAATCCATCTTCCGCGGAAAGCTCTCTACCCCTGGCTGCTTGGTAATGAATCTAATCAGCCGGGAGAGCAGCCCTGCCATTACGGATTAATCACCCCGCGCTCTGCTCGGGGGAGTTAATTGGTGCCGTGTGTGTGCAGCCGTGGTGGTCAGCGGGCACCTTGGTTCTTTAAAGAACGCTGGAGAAGGGAGGAAGGCTCGGTCTGCTCCCCTAGGGGCGGGGGGCGTGTCTGGGGCTGGCGGAAGTGCCCGTCCTCGGAAGTCAGGCCTCCGAGGAGTTCAAGGCCGCCGCAGGGCCCAGGGCTGACTCCCATTCCCAGCTCTGCACTCAGGGGTCATCCCGGCGGGGCTCAGGGGCCCTGTGGCTTGCCGGGGACTGAAGCTGGGTCGCTGGTTGGGCTCTGAGGGATCGTGGAGGAGGGCAAACCCCCAGCCCCCACCCAGAGCCCCCGGCACGGCACCCTCCTGGCCACACTCGAGTGGGAGCTGGTCCGAGCCGACTGCGCTCGGGTGGAGCACCTGGACCCCCCCTCCCCGAGGGTCTCAGGCGTGCCCCACTGCCATAACCAGTCTGCTCTTCCTGCCGTGACCGCGGCTTTGGGGAGATGTCCACGAGCAACGGGAGGGCCACGGGTCCAAAAGCCGTTCCCGTGTCAGTCTAGTTCCAAGCTGTGCAGGGGCTCAGGCCTTGGCCTTCCTTGGCCAACGTGCAAGACTGGGAAGGGCCGGGCATGAGCTCTGGCCTGGGGCTGTCACTCAGGACACAGGATGGCTGGAGGGACAGCACAGCGGGAGGGGTGCGCTCCTGCCTGCAGACGCCTGACCTGGGTCCCACCCCCGGCAGCCATATGGCCCCCCCCGAGTCCCACCAGAGTCAGCCCAGAGCACGAAGGTGCGGACCCTCAAAAAAATCAACGAGAAAAACAAACCGAAAATCATGATTTTACCAAGTAAGAAAACACAAACCAGCCTTAGAAAACCCCTCCCAGGGTTGCTGACGTCCTCGAGGGTGACGGTCCCCTGAGGAGCGGCCCCGCCCACCCTCAGCCCTCCCTCCCAGGGACGCGGCTCCCATTTCAAAGACTCAAAGGTCTACTCTGAATGCACGTGAAGCCCTTGTTTAAATTGACGACATCATTCCCGGCGTCGAGCTAGATCTGACGGTCGGCGGTGTTTTCTGCCTCCGGGTCATTTGTGTGCTCAGCACCCACTCTGGTGCATGCCGTCGCTGTGTGTCTACGGCCGGACGCACCGCTCCTGTCTCTGCTAAGGCACGTGGGCCCCGAGGAGTGTGGGATACAACGCCGGCCAACAAGGTTTGGACAACGACTGGATTCTGCCTTCCAGCCCGAGTGCCCGGGCGCCTGGATTCTGCCTTCCAGCCCGAGTGCCCGGGCGCCTTTCTCCCTCAGCATGCAGCCCGCGCGCAAGGCGGGGAGAGACAGCTCCCGAGACACGGGGGGCTGCAGCTGATTCCCCCACCCGCCCCCCGGCCCCGGGTTTGGCGAGACTCCCTGAAGCTGGGCTGCCACGTAGCAGCCAATATCTGAGAGGCTGGTTTGCTCCTCGGAGCGTGATTAGGCCCTACTGGGTGTCCAGGACAGAAGGGGGTGCCCTCGAACCCCAGGCCGTGTCTTCCCGGCTGGGCCTCCCGCTGCCTGGGACGGGCGCGCGGGCCAGGGGTTCCCAGACGGCGGGGCGCAGCGAGGCATGTGGTGCGGTCACCAGCCCGCACACATGAGGCACAGGGGGAGTGAGGCCCAGGCAGACGCCCCCAGCACGGCCCGAGCCTCTCCCGGAGAGAGCGTCTGCGAGAAAGCTCTCTCTGCACGCGGCTACACACACTCCGCTGTTGGTGGACAGACACGCTTAGAAACCACCGGGCACCGCGTGGACTTTGGTCTGGAGGCACAGAGAGAGCCTCACAAACGACACCATTTGTGGGTGTAATTAAATGCATAGAAGTGCTTCAGCTTGAACTGCCACGATATACAGAAGCCATTTGAGAATGTTTTATGGATCCTGTTAGAGTGTGTGTGTGTGTGTGTGTGTGTGTGTGTGTGTGTGTGTGTGGTCCCCAGGAAACACAGAATCCCTCCCGCGTCATGCCCCCGCTCTCCCTCCCGCCTGCCCGCCACTCTGGCCCGGCCGCCTGAGCTCTCTCTCCGGGGGCAGGGCTGCAGGGAAGGGTCAGAGCCAGAGTGGGGGCAGGGCTGCAGGGAAGGGTCAGAGCCAGAGTGGGGGCAGGGCTGCAGGGAAGGGTCAGAGCCAGAGTGGGGCAGGGCTGCAGGGAAGGGTCAGAGCCAGAGTGGGGGCAGGGCTGCAGGGAAGGGTCAGAGCCAGAGTGGGGGCAGGGCTGCAGGGAAGGGTCAGAGCCAGAGTGGGGGCAGGGTGCAGGGAAGGGTCAGAGCCAGAGTGGGGGCAGGGCTGCAGGGAAGGGTCAGAGCCAGAGTGGGGGCAGGGTGCAGGGAAGGGTCAGAGCCAGAGTGGGGGCAGGGCTGCAGGGAAGGGTCAGAGCCAGAGTGGGGGCAGGGTGCAGGGAAGGGTCAGAGCCAGAGTGGGGGCAGGGTGCAGGGAAGGGTCAGAGACAGAGTGGGGGCAGGGCTGCAGGGAAGGGTCAGAGCCAGAGTGGGGCAGGGCTGCAGGGAAGGGTCAGAGCCAGAGTGGGGGCAGGGCTGCGTGTCCGTCAGGGCTGCCGTCGAGGGAGGTGGCCGTCGGGCCGAGGGCAGCGGGAGGGCTGGAGCCGGGTCCACCGGGGCAGGGCTTTGACCAGTGCTACCGCATTTCCCATGTCTGCGTTTCATGGGTGTGGGCTGAGAATGGTCACGGGTGCAGGGTCCACGGGGCACCAAGGGCGCCGGAGCGGGGCGTCACCCGGTCTCTGACCTCTGATTCCGAGATCCCCTCTGTTCCCACTGAGAGGCCAGGCCAGGCCGCCCTGGGTCCCTGGGTGCCTCCTGCACCCCCCGTCCAAGCCCTTCAGGGCTGCCACTGCAGGATTCCCGGGCTCCTGTGCCCATGGGACCGGAGTCCAGCATGGTCACCCCCCAGGCCCAGGGACAGTGACGAGTATCTCACACACCCTGGGCTGGGCTGAGGAGAAGCAGCTTATTGAGCCTTCAGACTGGAGCAGGGATGGTGGGGTGAGGCTGGGGTGGGGGTGCACAGGGGTGAGGCTGTGGTGGGATGAGTAGGGGTGAGGCAGAAATGGGGTGAGCAGTGGTGAGGCTGGGAGGGGGGTGAGCAGGAGTGAGGCAGGGATGAAATGGGCAGGGGTGAGATTGGGATGGGTGTGCAGGGGTGGGGCTGGGGGGAGCCATGCAGGGGTGAGGCTGGGGTGGGGATGCACAGGGGTGAGGCTGGGGTGGAATGAGTAGGGGTAAGGCAGAAATGGAGTGGGCAGTGGTGAGGCTGGGATGGGTGTGCAGGGGTGGGGCCGGGGGGAGCCATGCAGGGGTGAGGCTGGGGTGGGGATGCACAGGGGTGAGGCTGGGGTGGAATGAGTAGGGGTAAGGCAGAAATGGAGTGGGCAGGGGTGAGGCTGGGATGGGTGTGCAGGGGTGGGGCTGGGGGGAGCCGTGCAGGGGTGAGGCAGGGGTGGGCTGCACAGGGCCTCGTGGCCTCAGAGAGCAGTGTGTGAGCATGTCTAAGGCAAGCCCGCACCCCACACCCCGCCCCGTTTCTGTTCTGCTGGAGCCAGTTGTGATCCCGGGAGAAATGTCCCAGGGACCCCAAAGCTTCGGGAATTTCCCCAGAATCTTGAAGGCTCCAACAGGCCACTGGAGGCTCCCCTCCCTGTGCCTGCACCCCCCCCCCTTGCCGAGGTCTGCTGGCCCCAGGCCTCGCCTATAGCCCAGGACCGAGCGTCCTCCTGGCAGCTGGCGAGATGGAGGTGGGCATGGACTCTCCCACGGCAGAGTCGGCCCCAGAGCGCCCATGTGTGCAGGTCCCCAGAGCCGGGGGGGCCCCGAGTAAGCAGGCTCCCCGTGTGGCCAACGGGCTGCACGCGTGCGCCGAGGGGGCAGCTAGATCAGCCTGTGATTGAGTAATTCTGTAACTAGGGTCCACTCCTCAGTGCCGGGCACCAGGGGGGCTGTGACCCCGAGCAGACGGCCACGGCTCCGTACACAGCCGCCCAGCTTTGAGCACTAATTCCTGATGCACCCGCTCCTGTCCTCAGTGTCCCTGTAACCGGGCAGCGGCTCGTGTGTCTGGGGCCAGGCTGGGGGGCAGAACTGGCCACCTGGGCCCGTGTTTGGGGCTGCTGAGGCCAGCCGGCAGCCTGGACAAGCCACGGCCTCTGTCGGCCTCGTTCTCTGCGACAGGCCCCGCCCGAGAGAGTGACCGAGTGACCTCCATGAGGCTCCCCCGCCTGCAGGGACATTCTGCTCTCCTTGGCTTTCGGTCACCCCCGGCAGCACGCAGGACTTACTCCTGCTCTGCACCAAGGGCCACTCCAGGTGGGCTGGGGCCACCGGGTCAGCCACGCGCAAGGCAGTGGCCCTCGCCGCTGTCCCATGGCTCTGGTCCTGAATGTCCTTAAATCGAGAACGAAACAGCCGCACGCCCTCAACCGGACACAGACTCGCAAGGAAGCAGAGCCAGGCCTTGGGGGACTCAGAGCCACTGCCCGGCCCCCTCGCTGACGGCCGCTGGCCAGACGCAGCCAGCCCTGCCCCACGCGCCGCGTCTGGGCACCCCGGGTGGCTGCCCACAACCCGCAGCCTTGCCGGGAGCTGGAGCCCCGGCGTCTCAGGGCTTCTGGGAGGCACGAGGCGCCCCTCGCCCCTCCTGCTCACTCGGCCTCTCAGTGAGGGGGGGGTTCGCGTGGTGTCCGAGGCCTGGCCACAGGGCGGGGGGCAGGGCTGCCCCGACTGTATCGGCCTCCCTCAGCCCTAGCCCGCGGGGTGAGCACGGACGCAACGAGAATGTCTAGTCGCTGCCACCTCTGATGACTTTGGTCTCTTTCTCTGGCCTGGCTCCTGGCTCGGTGCTCCGGGACCTCTCTCTGTGGGCTCAGGGGACCCTGTGGGGTGCCGGGGATCAAACCCGCCTTAGTCGTGTGCAGGGCAGCGCCACACCTGCCGCCCCATCGCTCCGTCCGCTCGATCACTTTGTTTTCAAAGCAGAACCACAAGCTGCCCAGACTCCAGAACACGGCCCGGCAGCTCCTCAGGGCTGAGCCTCAGGGCGGGGCCCGCTCGCTCCCACGTCCTGCGCGGCGTCTCCGTGGGGCCTCGGCTGGGTCCTGCGGGCGGGCCGGGGGTCCCCCGCACCCTCTGCTCCCAGACACACCCAGGCAGCACTGCGGGGCAAGTGAGGGACTCTCGGGCACGGTGAGGCATGTCCGTCCGTCGCGGTGGATGAGGAGAACAGCTCTTCTGGTCCCCACCTAGCACCCAGCACCCAGCACCCAGCACCCAGGTGGCTCAGGGGTCGCGCTGAGGCGTATCCCCTCGGGGGTGATGGCTGTGGGGGTCTCCGGCCTGGGCACACAGCAGGGCTACTTTCCACCCGTGGTTCTGGGCCAGGGGCCACCCGCCCACCAGGGGACATGTGTCTGGGAAGGCGGAGAGATGTCCCGTGGCAGACGGGCCTTAGTGGCAACTCTGCACGGCCAGGACAGTGCCCACACTTGCCCCCGAACTAAGAACTAGAGCCCGGGGCCCTGCCTGCCCCCGCTGCAGGAACACTGTCCCCCTAGGGAGGCTGGGCCTGCTGGCACGGCGTCCACTCCCTGGCCCCAGCTGCCGTCCTTGCTCAGGCGCCTAGTTTAAGAAGTGGGGAAGACTCTGGGCCTCTCGTTTTCTGCAGTGGACGTAGCTGCGGCCAGGCCGAGGGCAGGGCCAGCTGGACCCGGCGCCTGGGGCCGGCCGTGACGGGTGCGGACTGACCTGCAGGAAAGGCGCCGCCGGGGACGTGCTCTCGCCCTCGTGGAGCTCTGCGGCCGCGTTTCCCGTTTCCCACATGGCTGGGGCACCTGTCGTCATAGCAACCACGGATCTAGCACAATAACATGTTTTTTCCTCCTCCTTGTGAAAAAACGAGTCTCCACTCCTGCCAAGAAGGCACATATCGGTCTGCCACGACGGCACTTAGGGAAGTGGAGGCCACGGAAAGTCAATGGTTAGCGCCTTCCGTGCCAAGAAGTCTCCCGCGGGCCCGGGAGGAGGCGTGGCCCAGGGGAGGGTCGGGGCCCCTTCTCACCCCGAGGGTTGCTGGAGGCAGCGAAACCCCCGGTTCATCCCCGCCCACCGGCTGCTCTCCCGCTGCTCGGCTGCCGGAGACCAGAGCACCCAGAAACGGGGCCCCAAGAGCGTTTCTGGATGCAGACGTCCCCGAGGGCAGTCAGCGCCCCTAGAGCAAAGCCCTCAGTGTCGAGGAAATCCCAGAAGCCAGTGCTGGGACTGTGCATCTCCGTCCAGGGCTCAGAGAGACTCGGCCCTCGCCTCACCCCCGGGCCAGGGGAGCCCCTCAGCAGACCCCCTCGGTGGGCCCGGGCCCGGTGGTCTGCAATGGCATGCTCGGGAGGAAACCCGACCCAGCCAGACCCTCCACACCTCGGCCCGCCCCTCCCAGTTACCAAGGCTGCCGGCTACTCTGCACCCTCTGCCCCTGTCACCCGCCTCCTGCTCGGAGCAGAGGCTCAGGGACAGAGAAAGGACTGAAGGGCCTCAGACTCGTGGGACAGAGGCCTGTCGCTGGGCAAGAGAACTCACAGGCAAGAAGGGAACCGGCTCCTTCCCCAGAGGAGTCAGGAGAGCCCTGATGTCTGAGGGCACCTCTGTGCCAGAGAGGCCAGACATCCATGCATACACCCATCCACCCACTCATTCACCCATCCATCCACCCATCCACCCATCCATCCATCCACCCATCCACCCATCCATCCATCCATCCAACCATCCATCCATCCACCCACCCACCCACCCATCCATCCATCCACCCATCCATCCATCCATCCATCCATCCATCCATCCATCCATCCATCCATCCATCCATCCATCCAACCATCCATCCGTCCACCTATCCACCTATCCATCCATCCATCCATCCATCCATCCATCCATCCATCCATCCATCCATCCATCCATCCATCCATCCATCCATCCACCTATTCATCCATCCATCCATCCCTCCATCCCTCCATCCATCCACCAACCCATCCATCCACCAATCCATCCATTCATCCATCTATCCATCTATCCATCTATCCATCCATCCACCTATTCATCTATCCATCCATCCATCCATCCATCCATCCATCCATCCATCCATCCATCCATCCATCCACTAACCCATCCATCCATCCATCCATCCATCCATCCATCCATCCATCCATCCATCCATCCATCCACTAACCCATCCATCCACCCATCCATCCATCCATCCGTCCATCTATCCATCCATCCATCCCCCACCCATCCATCATTCCTCTTTCCAAGCTGGGGTCAGATGAACACACACCACACCCGCCCCACTGCCCTCCTGTCTGGCCCCAGACCTCTTTAATTCAGCTCATTTCCGATAATTTTCCACCCGAAACAAAGGGCTGGGCGTGCATTTTCTTTTACCATCATAGAAGTGGGTGGAAGGGTTCACCGGGAGTAAAGCCTGTTTCCTCAACCCGGGATGGTTTGCTGGAGGGTCTGGAAGGAATGCCACTGTTAGGAAAACCAAACTCTCCACAGCATGTTCCCAGGCAGCTGATCTCTGGGAAATGCGAGAACTAGCAGATTGTGAGCCAGCAGGCCTTCTGCGGCCCGGAAGACCGACAGGAACACTCCCTGGCCCGTGGCAGCTCTGAGAGGCAGCCCCTCCCAGCTGGAGGGCAGGGGTGCAAACGCTCAAGAAAAGTCCTGAAGGCCACGTAAGCTCATGGATGTTCTGCCCGTGAGTGAGACTCTGACTTCGGTTTCAGCGACTTCGGTGGTAACAAGAACAGTAACAACCTAGTCAACAACTCTTAGCAGATCCCAGAGGAGCAAACAACGAAAGGCGTTGGAAAACGGAATGCGATGGCATTATGCCAACGACACCACACACAACCAAATGACACCCACAGAGAACAGGCAGCCGTCACTGCCAGTCACCTGGGAGGGGGCGGGACACAGCGAGGGCAGAGTGGGGCGAGAGTCCCCACTAAGCCACTCCACGTCTCACTAATGCCAGTGGGACTGACACCTTCAACCTCTGTCCAGCCAGGGTCGGTCACAGAGGGTGAGACAGACTCCTAAGGGGACAAACTCGCCGGGACTGCCCCAGGTTCCTGCCACCCACACGGCCCCCAGGGTGCCCGTTTACTTAGTACAGCATCACACACACACACACACACACACACACACACACACACACACACACACCCCGCTGCACGCCCGCCGTGCTCCCTGCCTTGCCCGCTGCCGAGAGCTGACGGGCGGCACGGACAGTTTGCAGCTCCTCCGCCAGGCGCAGGGAGGCAGAGGCGGGGGTTTCCCGAGCTCTCAGACGTTCATCAGCCTCTCCTCTACTCTGTTCTTTCCCGGGTGCACATTGGAAAACTCTTTATTCTAAGACCAGAACTATTTGACCTAGGGGGTTAATACATCCTTCTGGCATTTTGTTAGGGGATCTCAAAGATAGGCCAACAGGCACATGAAAAAGTGCTCTCTGTCACTGGATATCAAGAAACACAAACCAAAACCACGAGATGTCACCTCACACCAGTGGGAATGGCACGTTCCACAGAGACGGGAACAACCAGTGCTGGTGGAGAAATGGGAACCCCCACGGTGGGAGCTGGCTGGCTCAGCCTCTTCGAGGCAGTATCAAGATTCCTCAAAGAGAACGAACAGGACCCCCGGGACTCCAGCCTCTGTGCCAAGAACACAGAAAACATTGATCCAGAGAGATCCAGGCATACCACGTCCATCGGCACACTTTAGGGCCGTTGCCAGGGTATGGAAACCACATGGCCAGTGACGGGGCCGCAGCCATAGCACAGCGGGTGGAGCGTTTATTTGCCTTGCACGTGGCTGACCCAGGTTCAATCCCCGGCACCCCAGACAGGCCCTAAGCACCACCAGGAGTGATCCCTGGGTGCAGAGCCAGGAGTAAGTCCTTAGCATCACTGGGTGTGACCCCCCAACAAAAACAAAAGGGACGGCCGATGACAGGTGAGCGGATAAAGGAGTCGTGGCTAATCGACACACAGGGGCATCACGCAGCCAATACTGAGAAGAGATGAAACTGTACGGACGTGGCTGACACTTGGCCTCGCGACAAGTGAAATAAGGCAGAGGGGGAGGGCCGATACTGGGCACTCCCTCTCGGCTGTGGTGCAGAGAGAAACACGGAAACGGACGATGCTGAATGAAAAGAACCCTGGGCCCGGGGCACCGAGCCGACCACCAGGCAATGGGCAGTGAGGGGAGCCGGAAGTAACCGGGATACGGGAGAGGGCACTGGGCACTTTGGTGACTGAGGGGTGAGGAGGTGACGGACGGCAAAGCCATAAGCTTGACCACAGCTTTGATCACGCTCCCTAACCTATTTTAAAGTGTCTTGAGAACAGAGAGACGCAGCCTTGGTGAGACTGTGCTTTCCTGTCTCTGAGGGTCTCTGTCCTGCACACACGGGAGAGAAGAGACAGGCCGGTGGCGCTCGGGAACCCCCGGCGAGGGGGCCTGGGGGTGGGCACAGTCTCTGGCCCCGGCCGACGCCCTCAGCAGACGGGCCGGCGGAGCCCTCGGGGCTCCAAGCACGCACGGCCTTGCTGGACGGTCCCGGGCGGAGGGAAACCAGCGACCGTCCGGGACGGAATGAAACAGACTCTGAGGCCGGACACGGTTCCCAGTGGCCAGCAGGGCGCTGTCCGGAGACACCGTCCCCTCCTCGCCCCCGCCCAGGGCCAGCACACCAGGAGCAATGGGGCCGTGGAGGTTTGCCGATGACCATCGAGCTACTCTTGAGTGGGTGAAAATGATGGACAAGGGGGTCCCGGGGCGGCTCAAGTCACCTCAGCCAGGCTGCCCCACCGCCGACCACGAGGACCCCAGTCTGCTCTCCCTGGAGCCTCAGCCCCGGCCTGGGCGCGAGTGTGTCTCCTGCTGGGTGCTGCAGCCTCCAGCAGTGCTCGAGAGTGCTCCGGGGGTCTGCGCACGGGCCCACCCAGAGGCCAGGCGGGACCTTCTGAAAGGCCTTGGGCGCCCTGTGTGGGGCCTGCTCTCTCCCGGCCCCCGCTTTCCCTCGGGGGTCAGGCGGGCCGGGGGACCTGGAGGGAGCCGGTTCTTCCACTTGGGGGTGGGGCCAGCCCAGCAGCACACAGGGCTACTCCCAGCTCAGTGCTCAGTGGCCGCTCCTGGGGGGAGGGGCGGAACAATCTGCAGTGCCAGCGGCTGCCTCTGTGCTGGCCCCCCCAAGGCAAGGACCCTAACCCCTGGGCTCTCCCAGCCCGGAACACTCATTTCTGACCACTGCCGTGTCCCCAGCTGTGCCATCTCCCCCTCCCCAAAGGCGCCCGCTCTGCTCCTGCCACTCTGCAAACGCTGCCGGGGGGACACGTGACTCTCCGGTCACTGACGGGGAACAGGAGTGCCTGCACCTCACAGGCGCACGGCAGGTCCCGAGAGGGAACCTCTGCGTGCTCCCCGCAGGGCTCACGGTCCGTCCTGCATGTGTGTGCACAGACACACGAAGATGCGTACACACAGACACACGTGTGCACACACAAACATGCACTCATATGCACGCACATGCATGCACAGCACACATAGTCACATGCACACACCTGTGCACGTGCACACATGCACTTTCATGTACACATGCGTGCACACGCACAACACACCCACAAGCACAGGCATGTACACACATGTGCTTACACCTTCCTGGACATGGTTTTGGAAACTGTCTCTGTTTCAGAGTCTCTGGAGGACAGGCAGCCCCCGGGGAACTCGTCCCGTCGCGCTGCCTCAGGGGACACGGCCCGAAGGCTCCATCTCCTCCTCAGCACCGCTCTGGGGCAGGGACGGCCTGGGTCCCTTTGAGGGGCTCGGACAGGGAGGCAGGGGCTCAGAAGCTTCTCCACACGCCGAACGTCTCCCAGGCAACACGGAGGCAGGCGGGCTGGGAGGGGCCTGAGGACCCCCGTGCGAGGCTGGCAGGCGGGCCTTCTGGGCGGCCTTTTGGGCCTTGTGGCTGCCCAGGGGCTCAGAGCTTTGGTGGGTGGCGGCAGACTGCAGGCGGGCAGCAGGCTGGGCAGCGCGCGGAGGGCAGGGGGGAGGGTCTCTGTGCACGGCCTGCAGGGCCCGGGCAGCGCGCCGGTGGGAGGCTCCTCATGCCTCACTCGAACTGGAGATGCCTCCGGGCCCAGGGGAGCTGCCCCCTCGGCCCGCGCTGCAGGACGGGCCCTGGGCACCACCTCATGGACCGACAGACGCTTTGGCAGCCAGCACCGGCCCCGGATGTTCTCAGGGTCCGCCCGAGCTTGTGTGTGCCCAGGGCCGGGCTCAGAGACGGGGAGCGGGGCCCTGCGTGGCCGGAGAGAACGAGGGGGCTCGGGGCAGTCTGGGGGACCCCCGGGGACGGGGAGCTCCACTCAGTCTCCAAGCCTCTCCGGCCATGGGCGGGTGTGCCAGACCCACCCTGGCCTGCCCGGCGCTTCCTTTGCGACCTGCTGCTCCGGGCCCCCACGGCAGGAAGGGGCAGGAAATGAGAGGGGCACCCCTGGGGCCCGCAGCCGTCAGGGCTGTGGGGTAACGGGGCCGGCTGCCTGGCACGGCCGCGGCCGGGGCCAAGCCCGGAGCCTGGGAGACTCGGAGGTGATGTCAGCCCAAGCACCTGCCTTCCGCGGGCTCTGCCAGCTGGCACGGGCAGAGGCGGGAGAGCGGCGGGAGGGGCTGGCACAGGGAGCGTGCGGGGAGGGGAAGGGAGACCCGGAGCCCACCCGGGGGGCGGCCTGGACATGGCCCGGAGCCCTGAGCCGGGCAGGGGTGCCCAGGGGTCCTCTCCGGCCCGTGCTGGCCAGGAGCCCCTGAGCCCCCAGACCCCCCCCTTCTGCCCTGGTCAGCCACAGGGGACACGGGGGATGCCTGGATGCCGGAAGGAGGGGGCCGGGCTTCCCTGACACTTGGTCCTCTGTGGCCCCGGAGAGCCGCTGGTGTCTCCCGCCCAGCCCCCGAGGGGAGACTCCTACTCTCAGTGCTCACCACTGTGGGCTTCCCGGAGGAGGCAGAGAAGCGGGAAGTGCCGGGCGGGGGGCCTGGCCTAGAGGTGCCGCCCCTCGGTGGCTTCACTGGGGCAACTCCGCGGGTTCCCAGGTTCTGGGCCCTGGTCAGTCCCCCGCACTGCCAGAGTGACCCGCTCACGGCTGACCTGATCCTCTGAGCCGCGGCTGTGACGGGGGGGGAGAGGGGAGGCGAGACCACGAGGCATCACCCACAGACAGACAGACAGACAGACGACGGAGGCCCAGCTCTCAGTCTGAGCTCGCCTCCCCCCGCTCCCGGAGCTGGCGGAGACCTCGTGCCCTCGAACCCGGCCTCTGAATCCGGACAGGAGACGCCAGAGGCCACGACCTTCATCTTCTGCGCCAACATCTGCCCCTCGGCTCCGGCAAAGCCCACGGCCTCGCCCAGGCCCGCAGCCCGCGCTGCCACCCACAGCAGCTGCGCCCAGAGGCCCAGGGCTCAGCCACCCGCTGCCGCTCGTCAGGACGGCGGGTGCCGGGGGCGTCTGTGCTCAGGGGGTCCGGCCGGGCCAGGCGGGTCCACCCACACCCGGCCCTGCCCTCTGCCTCGGGGGGGGGGGGGGAGCCCTGCCACCCTCTGCAGACTCCAGCCTGTGGCCGGAATCCTCACTGGGCAGCCACGGAAACGGCCACCGGACACTGTCCCCAGTGCCCTGGGGGCAGGTGTGGCTGGCGCCAGTCCCTGTGCCACCCGGCTGTTCCCGGCACGGCGACTCTGCGGCAGCTCCGGCCCCCACGGCCCCAGACCGCGCCTCACCAGAGACGACGGCAGCCCTGGCGGCTTCTGCCCTGGAAACAAACGCCTCCACCGAGGACGTGCCGGCCGGCCTGAGTCTGCGCGGGCATCGGGGGTGCCTCCGGCCCCGATCCCGGCCCCCCAAGGCTGTGCCCGCGCCCCGCTGCAGTTACAGACAGGCTCCCAGGCAGCGGCCCGTCTGGACTCTTCGTCCACAGCGGCCCTTGGCGGAGCCCTTCTCTGTCCTGCCCTCCCCCCGTCCCTGTCCTTACCAGCCACCAGCCACCCTCAAGGACAGTGCCCCGTGTGAACGTCCACGGGACAGGACCGCAGCTACATGCCTGCCCACGGGACAGGACCGCCAGCTACATGCCTGCCCATGGGACAGGACCGCCAGCTACATGCCTGTCCATGAAAAGGGGCTGCCAGCTATATGCCTGCCCACAGAATGGGGCCACCAGCTACACGCCTGTTCATGGAACAGGATCATCAGATACATGCCTGCCCACGGAATAGGACCACCAGCTACATGCCTGCCCACGGGACAGGACCACCAGCTACATGCCTGTGCATGGAATGGCACTGCCAGCTACATGCCTGCCCACAGAACAGGACAGACAGCTACACACCGGCTCCCACCAAAGCAAACGTTCTCTGCTGAGCGGGCACTGAGGAGGAAGTGGACGCGGGTGCTGCCATGGGAGGCGTTGGCACCCTAACAAGCTAGCGGCCCTGCACAGGGCAGCGGCCCCTTCCACAGCGCCCCCGCCAGCCCCGGCCCCGCCTTCCCCTCCAGCCAGGGAGCCTCTCGAGGGGCCCCGAGAGACCTTCGGTCCTGCTACTGCTTCTCCCGGCAGCTCAGAAGCGCGTCTCAGGGGCAGGGAGATGCCAGCCTTCGCCCCGCACCTCTCCCTGTGCGAGAGCATCTTCACGGGGATCCAGAAAGCGACTCTCCCCGTCACTCCCCTGCTCCCTCCAGCCAGCTCGCAGCTCAGATCAGCTTCAGATCAGCAAAGGAGCACTTGGGTGGAGAGTCACAAAGCGTTCATAGTAAGTCAAACAGGTGGGGCGAGTACTAGCAGCCAGAGCACTCCTCCGAAGGCAAGGGCAAGGAAACCCCACCGAGATGTAAGAATGTTCCTTGCCAGGGCCGGACCCAACCTGGCGGACGGGGCAAGGCAGCGCTCCGGCCTGGGGGCTGTCACTACTCTGACTTCTCTAAAGGGAACGTCCGTGAATCTCCAGCTGCCGTGATGTGTAGATCCGGCCAGGCCTACTAGCGTGTACTAGTCTGAGAGGAAGTCTTTCCGCTGAGCCACAGGGAGCTGAGGTTTACTGGGTTACTCCCATCACAGTGTTCCCATTGCTCTGTGTTTACCTGTAACTTCTTTCTCTGTGCTCTGTTGACGTGTAAATAGTGCTTTTCTCCTTGAGTCCTTTGCATAGTTCAGAGCAATGTCCTTTTCGTATGGACGCAGGAAGACAAGGCTGTGCTTTTGTAACCTGGGAGCTAACGGACTCTGAATGATATTCACGCCTGGGCATCTGTCCTCTCAGCTTAAGCCCCACTTGCCCTTACTTCCTAGCACCCCAAAAGCAGGGTCCCGAGAGAGACTGAAGGGACCCAGGGCAAGCTGGGATATACCCTGGCATCAAAATGGGCCAGGCCAAAGCACCATAATACTTAACTATAAGTTAAGAGCATGGTCATGGACAAATTCTGTCATGATCTTTCCTAACCCTTGCAGGAGTAGGACCCTGCAAGGGTTAGGAAAGATTAATCTGGCCTGAGCACTGTAGTCTGAGTCTGTGGCAAGATGTCCTCAGGACAGTCACCCTGTTACAAGCTTAATGTATCTCTTACTGTGTCCATACAAAATGACTAAAATTAAGGAGCAGAATTAAGACGTTAATTAAGATGTTAACTAAGTCATTGGACTAAGGAGAGGAGAAGCCCCCGTAGGTGGTATTTCAGCCCTTGAGCCTGAACGGTGGTCAGGGAGGGCTTCTGACCTATAGATTGTGCCACCGGACAGGGCGTGGTGCCTGCCCCCAATGCGGGGGAGTTGGAGAGACCAGAGAGAGAGCAGGGCAGGAGGAAGGAGTGCGGGGAGACGAGCAAGGGGCACGGAGGGAGAGGAATGTAGGGGGAGGATGCAGGAGCAGGCGCGGGCACGCGGGGAGACGAGAGATGCGGCTTCGAGAGGGAGCGCGGAGCGGGGAGATGAGCAGGAGAGACAGGAGGGGCGGGAGTGAGGGGCCGTGAGACTAGGCCGTGTTGGGGGTTCGGTGAGACCGGAACAGGCGCGTGGGGAGAGTGGACTAAACGGCAACTGACCCCCAAGCGGCCTGGCCCTCGTCTCCTCCTCCGCATGGCATCGGCCGCCCCGGGTGGGGGAGCGGCCGAGTCCCCCAAACTCGGGCAGCGAGAGGGAGAGGCGCCAGGAGATTACACAGAAGCCCACCCTGGGTGTCGGCATAGTCAGCCCTCCCCGCACAGACCCCTGGACACAGTGCTCTCGGCATGCTTGTCCTGATGCTGTGTGTCCTTAGGCATCATCGAGCCTTGTGCTAAGTTTATTCACCGTCAAACACCAGGACCGCACGGTGCTTCAGCGGCTGTCTCTGCCCGTGACACTGCCCGTGACACTGCCTGTGCTGGGCCCGGAGGAGGATTAATATTTTGCTCTTTTGCACTAGGTTTTGTGATTCGAAGAGACCATGAGAAAGGTCACCTTATGCCAGAGCTGTAGAATCGACCGAGTTCTTTCCGCCAACGGTTAGCACGCACGGAGCTCCCTCCCTGGGGGCACTGATCCTCGCTTCTGCCCGGGGCCTCCACGCCCCCGTTCAGTGCCGGAGAGGAGCCGGCTCCGGGCTCTTGGGCCGGCCTGCAGTGACCGTTTTTGTATTCTCTGATCAGCAAGAGCCAAAGCACTTCCCCAGTTTCACGCTGGCACACGGACATTGCTTCCTGGCTTGAGACACATAATTAACCGGAGAACGAGCTCTCGAACAGCTAAACCGACAGTCTATAAACGACCCCACTGCGGTGCAGATGCAGACTGGAAGTAGGAGAGAACAGGGACTCTGT
Source organism: Sorex araneus (assembly GCF_027595985.1). NCBI lineage: Eukaryota > Metazoa > Chordata > Mammalia > Eulipotyphla > Soricidae > Sorex > Sorex araneus. Next base: position 372,157,813 of record NC_073313.1, read on the forward strand.
GTTTTACGGCGAGGCTACCCGCAAGCAGCTGGCAAGGCTGATTGTTTCCTCCTTTCAGAGCTGATGAACACACACGGGCAGCAGTTCTCCGTGTCAAGTACTTGTGTGCCAAACCAGCTCGTGTCCCCGAGGGTGCTCCACTTGAGCGTGGCCCCCAGTTAGGCCTCACACTTCCCTAGCCCTCCCGGGGACCCCTGGAGTCCAGGAAGCCAGGGGGTCCCTCCAGAGAGAAGGGCACAGTGGCAGCCAACACAGCTGCCAAGCTCCAGAAGAAGGACCCCGCTTCACTGCCCTGCAGAGACCACCTCAGAGCGCAAGCGGCCCGCTTCCGTGCAGCGGAGAAGTCGGGGAAGAAGTTGCGGAGACACGACCAGAGACTGGTTGTTAGGCCGGGGCGCACACCCACGTTTGCGAAAGGTGTTGCTGCGAGGAGAGAGTAAACACGGGGACCCCCGAGTCCCAGCCAGGGGCTGTCCTAAACACAGATCGCTCAGAGAGAGGACAAGGATGTCCCCAGGTGCCTTTAAGACAGACCCCGTGAGTCACGTTCCCTCTGCATGAGCCCTTAGCACCTGTGGCCCGCCAGGGGCGCGTGGCAGGTGCCGGCCCTGCACGCGGCTGACCAGGGCTCGTGCCCAGCACCACACACGGCCCACCAAGGCCAGCAGGAGTGAGCCCTGAGTGCAGGCGGGACTCAGCCCCGAGACGCTGCGCCCGGAACACTCACGCCGGGAGGTCCCAGCACCAGAGCCACGGAGACCCCACAGAGAACCACTCTCTGCCCTGCTCCAGCCCACAGACGCTTCCAGGCCTGGCATCAGGCGTCCCTCGGCGCTGGCCAGACATACACCAACACCGAACCCCCAGAGACTTTTACATTCTCAAACCTGCAGACATGAGCCGCCAACACCCCCATCAGGGCTGCAGGGGGCAGGAGGGGGTGGGCCCAGCCCTGGGGTGCCGGGATTCTTGCTGAGCCCCCGAAGGGCCCACCCGCATGGCACTGGGCAGCCAGTGATGGGCTGGAGGGACCACAGACGAGACGGCCAGTGAAAGGGGGGGCACGCACCCAGGGACGCCACGAGGGGGACAGTGAGATGGCGCCCCTGGCCCAAGTGACCAGCCATGCCCAGGACGGACTGGGTGGCTCCAGCCGCCTGCCGGGCCACGGGAGCCGGGGCTGACAGCCTTGGGCGCCTCCTCCTCCTCCTCCTCCCGCTCCTCTCGGCCCAGCACCCAGTGGGTGTCTGACACACGCTCAGAGTAAGAAGGATAAAGAGAGGGGGAAGGAGGGACGAGAATGGGAAACCACCACAACCCTGGGAAGCCAGTAACCTAGAGGCGATTTACCAAGTAAATTTTTCGGGCTCAACTTTGCACAAAGTTCTGGGCAGGGGACCGAGTGCTTGGCTCTCCACAGAGGGCCCAGAGGTCTGCGCGGGTACCCGCTGCCCCCGAGGGCACCGGAGCCCTGTGAGAGGGAAGGCGGGACGCCCACGGCTGCGCATCTCTCACTCACAGAGCTCCAGCAGAATCTGCCATGCGACCCGTTCCTGCCCGAGCCAGGACGGAACCCGAGTTCCACACGAGGCCGAAGCCCCCCGTCGGGCGAGCCCGAGAAGCTCCGGGTGACCAGACGCAGACAGCCACGAAGGCGCCGGAACCGTCCACGGCAGACGGAACCGGCAGGTAAACGCCCTGAGAAACAGCACGGGGGTCTCCCTCTGCGGCCAGGGTCCTAGTCCCACACTCCAGCCTCTGCTCCCGTCTCAGAACTCAGCTGCCGACTCTGCCATGCCCGCCGGCGGTCACCCAGCACGACGACACTTTAGCCTTACTACGTGCCAGCAGGTTGTAGACACGTCCAAATACCACCTTCCTACTGACAGAGCGTCCCCACGTCGCTGAACTCACGACGCTCCTCACGGCATTCGGACAAAGGACGGCCCTCACCGTTTCTCAGGGAAGGAAGCCGAGTCTTAGAGGAAATAACCGTCGGGCAGGGAGATGGTTCCCTGATTCCGCATCGTCCCGAGCACTGAGCCAGGAGTCCCCCCAAACCACCAGGTATTATCCTACCAACCAACCGAACAAAGAAAAAACCGCACGCAAATTATCCAGATCCATAAAATCAGATGAGCACTGGAGAGCGAGTACAAGCGGGGATGGTGCTTGCCTACACGCGGCTGACCTGGATTTGATCCCCGTCCCCCTCTAAGGTTCTCTGAGCCCGCCAGCAGTGAGCCCTGAGCGCAGAGCCAGGAGTAAGCCCTGAGCACTGCTGGGTGTGGCCCTGGAACCGAAACAAGCAAATGTAAAGTCAGAAAGGGAGGTTCTAAATGAGATATTTTTCAGTCCCAAGAATGATGTTTCTTTCTATAACACTGAAATAAAGTCGCAGACTTGAGGAATTATTTTTCATATGGGTGTATATATATATATATATCGTTTGCCTTCCATGTGGCTGACCCAGGTTTGATTCCTCCATCCCTCTCAGAGAGCCCGGCAAGCTACCGAGAGTATCCCGCTCGCATGGCACAGCCTGGCAAGCTACTCATGGCATATTCGATATGCCAAAAACAGTAACAACAAGTCTCACAATGGAGATGTTACTGGTGCCCACTCGAGCAAATTGAAGAACAACGGAACGGGACGACAGTGCTACAGTGCTACTATATATATATACACATATATATATGTATTTGTGTGTGTATACATTGACACTTTATTTATTTATATATTTGTATATATTTACATATATATTTGCATATATATATATATACCTCTCGAAGAGCCTGGCAAGCTACCGAGAGTATCCTTCCCGCACGGCAGAGCCTGGCAAGCTCCCCGTGGTGTATTCGATATGCCAAAAACAGTAATGGTAGATCTCATTCCCCTGACCCTGAACTGACCCTGAAAAAGCCTCCGATCATTGGGAAAGACGAGTAAGGAGAGGCTGCTAACATCTCAGGGCTGGGAGGAGTAGAGACGTTACTGGTGCCCGCTCGAGTAAATCGACGAACAACGGGATGACAGTGATACAGTGATACAGTGATGCATTTAAAAAAAAAACTATATTTGATATTTTTTACAGGTATCAAATACTAAGGCTTTTGAAAATAGTGAGTGTTGGGGGGGCTAGAGTGATAGTAAAAGGGCAGAGCCCTTGCCTGGCATGGCCTGACTGAGATTCTATCCCCAGCACCCCATATGGGGACCCTAAGCCCAGCGGGGGTGATCCCTAAATACAGAGGCAGGAGTAAACCCTGAACACTCCCAAAACCAAATAAATAAATAAAACAGCAGATCAGTCAAGATAGTGCCACACGCAAATTAAAAAAAAATAGGTATTATTTGTAACTCTAACGATAGTTTCTAAAGAAAATTAATGAGGGTTTGTCAGGAGGATGGCAGTTTGCAATGCTATATGGGGTGTGATTTCAATAGGGCCAGGGACGGCACTGTCTAGTAGACATTTATAATTACCAATAAAAGATGTTTAAAGAAAGCTCCCGGAGATAAGCGCAGGTAAGGTTTTCACATAATAATCTCATCTGGAAATTGCGCCTGTCACTAGGAACACAAATTGACACAGACGCATGAAAAATAACTGGGTGAAAGAGCCTTCGTGCTTCTGTAACGAATATCTGAGGAGCCTCAGTTCTGTCCGTTCTGCTCAAAGACTTTCACCCATCATCTTCTCTGTCCATCAAGACAGTTTTGTTGTTGCTGCCGTTTGGGGGGCACATCTGGCTTTCAGGCAGGGATGAGTCCTGGCCGTGTTTGGGGAACCCTACAGTGTGTTAGGAATTGAACCCCGGTCAGCCACGTGCCAGGCAGGCACCCTGCCCACTGTACTATCTCTCTGACCCCCACCAAGGCATACGTTTAGGGCCCCCAGCACTTGCCTGAGCACCCCAGCCCTGCAGGTCCCAATCACCAAATCGCCTTTATTTTTAATGTTTACCAGGACATTCCGTATCTGTAAACATTTGTAAAAAGAAAAGAGAGAAAACAAATAAACAAACAAACAAAAACCCACAGGAGCCCATTAAGCACTTGAAACTGTTGTGAGACATTTCAGTCTGTATAACCAGCATCCTTAACACCGCGAGAGACACATTTTTATCACAGAAAGAGAAAACTCAAGGCATGTGTAGCCCACACTGTAAGGAGGACCGGGGCTGCGTTAGAAGAGTATTTGTGAGTATTTATGCCTTCCACCCCCTTCCACGGTTTCCTCTGGGGCTGGGGAGGCGTTCTGTATGCACCGGTGTCCGGCTTGCTCAAGAGTCAGTGTCTTCACGACAGCCCACCGGCGGTCTGGCCGGGCCGGCCTCCAGCCTGAGTCCACAGCGGAAGGAAGCAACCTGTGAGGAACCCTGGAGTGAAGCACCTTGTCCCCCGGGCTGGGGAAAGGACCAGCCCACCTCACCCTGCACGTCAGGACTGGGCAGGGCGTTGCCGCACTTGGCCTTGGGGGCCACAGCCAGCCCGCACCTCCTGTGCCTGCGCAGGGGACACCCGCTCTCCTCCCCGGGACCCGCTGACCCAGAAGCGTAAACGGCGTCACCCTGGGCGGGGCGGGTGCCCTGGCCTCCCGGCCCACTGTCTGGTGTGTGGCGTCATCGGGGATCCTGGGGCTACCGACTACAGCTCACGTCACTCCCGGGGGTAACTGGGAGCAGCCCTGGCAGCCCGCAGTGCCGGGCCTGGGACGTGGCCACGGTGAGCCCAGGAAGGAAGGGTGCTCCGGGCTCGGTCCTGCTGAAGGGGGACTCCCGAGATGCCCGGGACACCGTCCAGCAGCACCCGGCCACTGTTCCACTCCAGAAGGCCTGAGGCCAGCGGGGCGCCGTGTCCACACACCCACCTGCACTACATCACACACGGCAGAGGCGGATGTGGGTCAGGTCCGAAGGTGGACCCAGCAGGGGAGGGGGTCCTGGAACCGCAGGACTGATGCGTGTCCACTTGTGCTCTCCGTGCCTGGGTCAGAGCAGGCCCTTCGAGACACCCTCATGAAGGCACCTATCTTTGGAGTCTCCACAAGAGGGTCCTTTATCTCTTTGTTTTTTTTTTTTTTGTTTGCTTTTTGGGTCACACCTGGAGAGGCTCAGGGTTCCTCCTGGCTCTGCACTCGGGAATTACTCCTGGCGGTACTCAGGGGACCATATGGGATGCTGGGAATCGAACCCGAGTCGGCCACATGCAAGGCCAACGCCCTCCCCGCTGTGCTATCGATCCAGCCCCGAGGGTCCTTTATCTCTTACTGAAAGAAAAGGAAGACTCTCGCTAGCACTGCGGGCTCTACCGGGTGTGGGTATCACGTTGGGTACTTGGCTCTTTCTCCAAAGCAACGTCCTCCTTGGCTGTATGAAATTCCACCGCGGCACGGGACCCGCTCAGGGGACACGGCACTCGGGCTGGAAAGTGCCTCCAAGAGCGTCAGTCCAGCCTCGTCCTTAGACGACTGGGGCTTCCATGTCTGAGTCTCTGGGCGAGTGGGCTGGCGGAGAGAAGATGGAAAGAGAAGGCGGTGCATGGGGGCCTTTGCGCACTCCAGCCAACCCCCACACGCCATCAAGATAGAGGGTGACTGGGGCTGGAGTGACAGCACAGCGGGGAGGGCATTTGCCTTGCACACAGCCGACCCGGGGTCGATTCCCAGCATCCCATATGGTCCCCCGAGCAGCGCCAGGAGTAATTCCTGAGTGCAGAGCCAGGAGTAACCCCTGTGTATTGCTGGGTGTGACCTAAAAAGCAACAAAACAAAACAAACAAACAAACAAAAAAGAAGGTGACTTCCCACTTAACAGGTGCTGAGCGTTATTTCCCGAGAGAGCTTATACCCATGGGAAAAGAATATTCCCGAGAACTACGTAAGAGAAATGACGCCGTGTTAAAATGCTGGTGTGCTGAGGATACTTTGCAGGGGTTGGCGCAGTGGGACAGCGGGGAGGGCGCTGGCCTTGCACGCGGCTGACCTGGGTCAATCCCCGGCACCCCATGTGGTCCCGAGAGCCCACCAGGAGTGGCCCCTGAGTGCAGAGCCAAGAGGCAGCCCTGAGCTCCACCGGCCCCCAAACCAAAACCGAGCAAAGGAAAAGAAGGCTTCTCGTCTCTGAATTGAGAAATGGAAAATGAACGCCTGGGTTTCTCTAACGCGGCGATATTGTTTCTGCCTTTCTCGTGCTTTTACGAAACGAGGCACGAAGGAATCACAGAACAACTCCTAACGAAAGAAATCACGTTCTCTGCTGTTTCTCATCTCGGATGTCAATTTTGATGGAATACGGTCTCCTCTGTTGAGACCAGGACCTTGGAAGTTGATGGGCGGCTTCGGCTCTGGGGAAGCAGGGCTGTGCTCACAGGGTCCACCTCTGAGCCCCCCACACGAGCAGCCATGGCAGGAGCCCGGGGAGTCACTGAGTGCCCAGCCACGGCAGTTTCTCAGGGCCACCTGCTCAGAACAGCCAGTGCAGGGACAGCGAGGAAAGGTCAGTTGTTTCCACCTTCAGACTATTTCCAAGTCTCTTCCTTCCGATTTTGGACATGCATAATTGATTTTTTCTTGCGCCCAGTTCCACATCATGTTCACCTTGACTGATCTTTAATTATCTAACACTCACTAATTAAAACACTCCATTCGTTGATTACTTTTCTATTCCACCCACTGTCTTATGTTTCAACGGAGACCACGCGTGTTCTCGAGGAGATCCACCCATGGGTCACGAGCCTCGGCAGCCTGTTTTCCCTCCTGCACTCCAGTTAGCGTCCCCCGGCTGCCTCTTCCCCGTGAGTCCAACGATCTCTCGGAATTGAACCGGCTTCGGCTAGAGGCCGGCACGTTGCTCGTGCGACGCCCATCCAGCCTTTCTGGCTAAGTCAAGAAGCCAAGAACACCTCGAGGACGGGCTCCTCAGATGGCGAAAGGCCCTTTGCATACGGCAGGGAGGAGTGTCACATCTGGACGCTGCCGAGCAGCGCCTGTGACCTGTGGGGAGTGTTGGGGACAGGACACCTGCAGGGGCTGAGGGCCGGCCCGGGGCGTGTCCTGAGACTGAGCCATGGACGGAGGCCCAGGGCGGGATCAGGAAGACAAGGCCTCAGGTCTCGCGAGGGTATAATGGGCTGAAGACCTTCAGAGTTGGGACCTCTCCGAAAATGAAGTCCTCACCATAGCCTTCGAAGTGCTCCAAAGACACGAGTCTAATCACAATCTCGGGATCAGCCCAGGCCTCACTCTCCCCCACCCCGAAGGCCCGGGAGACAGACCAGCGGCTGAGTCCCTCTGAAAATCAGGAGCCCGAGCCTGCCCGTGGGCCGAGTGGCCAGCCCGGGTCTGTGGTTCTGCGTCGTGGGCTCCCCCGCCCGTTGCCGCGGTGATTCCTCATCTGCTCCCAGGCCTGCAGAGACGCTCTACCAGCCAGGCTGCATTGAGATGATTTTTGAAGCTTCATTTAAAAAGAATAAAGCGCCTGTTGGTGGCTGAAGCAACAGACCCAAACACCGACCCCAAGTCTCTCGTCGCTGGGAGACGCCGGGCCTCGCTGCAGAGTCTGCAGCAGAGAAGCAGTTTCGGCTCAGGTGACGTGGCCGCGAGGCTCTGGGCCCCCGGGCCCGCACTCCGCAATCACACGCCCCTGTCGCATCTGGGAGCGTCCAGGCTGGGCAGGGCCGTGCGGGGCCTGTCCACGGGGCTTCTGTTCCTGCACCGGCGAGGCAGAAACACCGAGAGGACCCTGGCACGGGTCAGCCGTGGGCTGCCGTGGCCAAGCAGGTCCCAGACTTCCCGAGGAAGGGTCTGCTCTGTCCGGGCCTCGGTGGGTTTCGCCTCGTCCAGAGGGCCAAGGCCTCAGGAGACGCAACTCGGACCAGAGCACAAAAGCCAACGTCTCCTCCGACGTGACTGTTCCGTCGGGCCGCGCCGTCGCCCAGAAGCTCTCGTGCAGCACCACAGACACGGGAGCTTCGAGAGCAGGTGGACACTGATCGGCCCTCCCCGGGCCTCAGGGGGCAGGTGGGCAGCTGAGCTGGACCTACAGCTGCGGGCCAGGGAGGCGGGACCCGGGCCACACCCCGGCTTCCTCTGCCCACGAGCCAGCAGCCCCCGACAGGGAGACAGAGCCCTCAGCCCTCGCTCCCACAGGGTCCGCCACGCTGGCAGCTCAAAGACAATACGTCCATTTAGCAGCTTTTCTCTCCGAGGACAAAGTAGGTTTTGTCCTTTAAGTGATTTTCGCTTTTTCAGACTGTGGGTATTGGCCACACCTTGAGATCCTACCGAGAAGGTTCTCAGTGGCTCAGGGGCAGACTTGAGTAGGCCACAGAGCCAGAGCCTGGCGGGGCTGGCGCTCGGGTGGCACGCGGCCTTGCAGACAACATTGGTAACTGCGGAGCGAACTGAAAAGATACTCAAGACGTGTTTTCATGCGCATCGAACACAGGGTGTCGGCTGCTCCCAGGCCAACGTTGGGGCTACTGGCGGCAAAGACCTTGGAGGTAACTGCAACCCCCACACAGGCACAGACGCGGCATGCCGGGTGCAGTGCCCACAGAGGGGCCCACCTGTGTTTCCCAGGGACGCAGATTCACCGCCCTGTCACAGGCTGAGCTGAAAACCAGGGAGACGCGTTTACTGGATTTGTCGATGGCTTCAGGATGCCCAGGACACCGACTGGCCTTTAGCGCCCTGAGACCCCTGTTGGAAACAGAGCCTCCACCTGGTGTCTCCTGCAAACTTCCGGGGAAACGTAGACAAATCCCCACTTAGTTATTCAGAAACTGTTTCCCTGCCAGGAAACAGCTGGCGTGTGGGCCGCCCTGGGCCTTGCGATCCTGGGGACAGTGACCACCGTCTCCAGGGGAGACGGGGCCACACCTCGGCCTGTGGGAGTTCCCGAGGAGAGTTGCCGCCGCGCCCGGCCGACGGAGCCCCGCTTGGGGAAGGTCTGCGCGAGCTGAGGTCGGGGCTTCTGCGGGGTGAACCGTGGCTGGGGTCACCCCAGCAGGCCCCGCCCACGCCCGGCCCCCAGCGGAACCCGGGCTTCCCGCAGGCCGAGACCAGGCTGGCCCGGCCACCGTCCCACCGCCTGCTCCCGAACCCCCTGCAGTGCTCCAGGAGCCTCGAGCCCACCCGTCAGCCCCTCCTCGGCCCTAAGCCAGACGTGCCTGGGCCTGGCCTCTCGGTCAGGTGCCAGCGGGGAGCAAGAGCCTCACTCCACCCCGGCCCCGCCCCGGCCCCGCCCCCGGCCCCGCCCCCGACCCCGCCCCCCGCGCCCGTCTCCAGCCCACACTGTGGCTCTGCGGGACACAGCCACTGTGGCATCTCGTGGGGGGGCTGTTCTCCCCACTGGATGGGTGCGCTGACCCCCGGGCAGCATCCGGGACTTGCTCCTGGCTCTGAGCTCGGGCCCCTCCTGGTGGGCTTGAGGGCACTGGGGGCTGCTGGGGCGGGACTGGGGGCGGGAGGGAGGGGTGCACACTCCAGAGGCGCGAGGCCGAGGACAGCACAGAGCCTCCTGCTGGGGGGGCGGGTCTGCTGCGCCCCCGGACAGGCCCCCCCCCCGCATGGGCCCCCGGAAGCAGGGGCCAGGCCTCCGGGGCCCCTTGCGTCCCTGCCCGCTGCTGGGCGCGTCTGCCTGGCTAAGGGCGCAGCTGAGAGATGCGGGTCTCTCCTACGCCTCCCCTGCGGGCCGGCGCTGGGCCGGCGCAGAGGCTCAGCCCTGTCTCTGGCCCTCTGCCCGCCCCTCGGCCCTTCCCCCTCTGCTCTGCCTGCCCCTTCCTTCCGCTCAGCACCCAGCCCTTCTCGGCTCTCCCGGTCCTTCCTGTGCACACCTGGCCCCGTCTGTCCCTCCTCTTCCCCACAGTGCTCTTCCCGTCACCCCTGCCGCTGGGGGTGTCTCCCCCCGACCTGCCCCGGGTCCTTGTCTCTCTTTCCTCCCTTCCACCTTCCTTAAGCCAAAACCCAAACACGTGCACACGCGCACACACACACACACACACACGCCCCAAGCGGAAAGGCTCGTCTGAAGACCCGTGTCGGGATTTCAGCGTGGAATGTCTCCGCGTGCAGCCGTCCCCTGGCGCTGCTGCGGTGCGGCTGTGCCCTCAGACTCGGGTCACGGAAACTGGACTTGTGTCAGCTTCTCCCTTTCCCTGCTAAGTAACGGCGGGGAGGGAGGAGTCCTTTGTTGACGGGGAACAGTTGGAGGCCTCCGCTAAAGGTCACAGTTTACGATATTTATAAGCACAGGGCCACGGAGTTTACTCCCAACAGACCGAGAAGTCGCCAGCAAAGGTTATAAAAGAAAAGGCGTTTGCCAGAAAGGAAGCCAGCTGGGAGGACAGGCGTGCCGGGGCGGGCCGAGGCGTCCCCAGATGTGAAGCAGAACTTTGGGGGCGGCTGTTCCAGACTCTGAGGCGAGTGGGGCGAGCCGAGGGGCCCCGGAATGAGTCCCCGCCGCCAGCGACCTCAGGCCCGGGAAGGGGACCTCCGAGGCGAGGGGACGCTCAGGCCAAGGGAACGCGCAGCCTGGCACGTCCCTGCCAGGGGCTCCCGTCACTGACACAGGCCCACGGAGAAGCTGCTGTCCCAGGCCTGGGGACGCTCTGCTCACGTCAGCCGTGTGAGGGCGGTCAACGCTCCGCCCCGCCAGAGACAGAGCAAAGGCCCGGCTGCCCTGCTCTCGGGGTGGCGCGGACACGTGCTGGGGCCCAGCGCCGTGAGGGTCGGGTGACGAGTGGGCGCAGCACACAGCGGGCGGCTGAGTCCTGGGCCCACCCCTAGTACTGTGCGCCCCAAAGACAGCCGTTCCCTTGTCCGGAACACGGGAACAGCCATCACCAGTAGGTTCTGACGGTAAATCCAGTGAGCATCATAAGGGAAACACTCACCCGTCATCACCTCATCCGCACCACCAGCCAACCTCGCCAGCACCGCTACCACAGCCACACCCACCCCGGCAGGACCCACGACATCACCACCATCACCACCAGCATCAGCACCAACACTGCCATCACCACCACCCCAGCCACAGCCCCACCACCGTCATCACCATCACCATCACGACCATCACCATCACGGCCACCACCATTATCACCACCACCGTCATCACTAACATCACCTCCACCATCACCATCACCTCCACCACCATCACCATCACCTCCATCACCACCACCATCACCTCCACCATCACCATCACCTCCACCATCACCATCACCTCCACCATCACCATCACCTCCACCACCACCATCACCATCACCACCATCACCTCCACCATCACCATCACCTCCACCATCACCACCATCACCTCCACCATCACCATCACCTTTACCACCATCACCTCCACCATCACCACCATCACCACCACCACCACCATCACCATCATCACCATCACCATCGCCATTGCCATCACCTCCTTGCCTCCATCATCATCATCACCTTCATCACCTCCATCACCACCACCATCACCTCCACCACCATCACCATCGCTAATACCACCACCACTGTCCTCACCACAGCCACCCCTGCCACACCACCCTCGCCACCACCACTTCTGCCGTCCTTGCCGCCAGGCCAGGGCACTGCCTCGGGGGGAGCCACCTGCTGAAGCCACAGGCCAGCAGGAGGCAGCCGCGTTCCCACGGGGGTGGCCCCGGCAGCACCTCCTGTGCCCCCTGTGTCTGCAGAAGCCTGGCCTGGACGTGGCCCTGGTTCCTCGAGTCGGCAGGGTCCTGACCAGGGGCTCCGGTCCTGCTTGCCCGAGCCCAAGCCACCAGCGTCCCGGGCGATTCCTCCCCCTGCCCCCCCACCCTGCACGGAGCCCCCCGATTGTCCTGGCCTCTGGAGTCCAGCCTGCTGGGGGTGGGGGCCCCGTTCTGGTTCTGGCTCCGCTTTGCCTCCAGCCTCCAGCCTGTCACTGTCACCAGGCTCCCAGCGCCGGTTCCCCCGGGGTGACCCCGCAGAGACACGCCGAGGCAGGAGAAAGTCCCCGCGGGCCGGGCTGGCGGCAGGAAACGAGCGGCCTTGTTTATTTCGCCTGGCTCCGCAGCCAGACAGCTGGACGGGCCTGTCCAGAGCGCGCCGGCCGGCCGGCCAGCCCTGGCAGCTCCTCGGGATTACAGGGCGGCCCCGGGGCCAGGTGGGGGAGCACAGGAGAAAGTTCTTGAATCGGCGCCACGCTGCTGGCCGCCTGCCCTTGCTCTGCTCTCCTGCACTCCCCCTGCAGGGCAGAGGTGCTGTGCTCCCCCTGCAGGGCCCTCACGCCCTCACTGGCCACTTGCCTAGAGCCCCGCGGTCCCCCACCCAGAGGCCCCGAGGGAGGCGGCACCCACATCCCGCCCCGAGGTGCTCCCCTCTGAGGTCTCAGCGCCACTGTGGGTGGACCGGTCACCGCCAGACCCAGAGTCACCAGCCCCAGCCCTGAGGAAGGGCGCGTCCACAGCCTCGCAGGCCACAGCTTCACTCAGACCCCGCCTGGGCTGGCCAGGCCCTCCGGACGGGGCATCACTCCCCACCGCACGCACAGAGCCACGGGGGCGTCCATGGCGGAGGAAAACGGGGAGGAGGGGCTCGGGCTGCTCGAGCGACGGGACAGGGAGTCCCAACCACCCCAGGCCGTGAGGGAGGAGGGCAGGGCTGCCCGGGAAACCCCGGAGGGACAAAGCCACAGAGCGACGAGGAGGGGGCGGGTGGGGCGTCTGCTGCCCTCAAACGCGTCCTTTAGCTGACCGCAGCAAGGCCACACGGCGTGGCGGCGATTCCTCCGGCCCCTGCAGGCGGGGGACACGCGCATAGAGCGAGCGCGAGGCGGAGCTCTCACTCACTTGGCCTTCCAGAAACTTCCTGCGCACCCGCTCCCCCTGCTCCTGGCACCCCGGCTCTCCGCCCCTGTGCTGCGGCGCGTCTCTCTGCCTCCTCTGAGGAGACCCCACTGTTCTAGTCCTCTGGCGATGGAGCTCACAGAGGACCCTCCGAGGGAGCCCCACCCTGAGAGGGGCAAGCTCCGTCGAGGCCGGGCCCTGTCGGGGCCCGTGTCCCGGCCTGACTCCATCTTCCGACGGAAACCCCAGTTCTGCCCATCCTGCAAGAGCCCTGCAGGATGGGGCCGGACTCCATGTCTTCGGGGAACGGGAGTGTCCACGGGAGCCCCAGGTGCCCACTCTGATTCAGGGCCAGCAGACTACGCCCTCCCTTTCTCTAGCAATGGTGAATCGTGAAGTGGGCACTGCTCACGAGGGGGGGGCGGGTGGGGCCCAGAGCGGGCTGGGGTCAGCCCCTGGGGCCCACCCTGGACACTCCGGGGTTGCTAAACTCGGTGTCTCCTCACTAGGACAAAACCGCTGCTCCGACCTCGAGCAGAACCCCAAACTCGACCTGGCAGAGGATGCGTGCTATCTCAACGAGTCCCGTGGCGCTGGGTGGACACGGCCAGCGGCCAGCGGCCAGCTGCAGGGCGTCCAGCCCGCCAGTGGAGAGTACCAAGTTACAAAGGCTTTGGGCTCTGACTTCACCCAATTGTTTATGACGAGTGTACATCCACGAAAACACATGCATTGATTAAAAAAAAGTTGTTGACATTAAGAGTTAACATTTGCACATGACGCATTATCATTTGAGTCTAAGGAAAAAGCACTCGGCTCTTAAAAAAGAGAATCTGCTACATCAGAACGCCTCTAAAATCCTCAGACAATTCCACATAAATCCCTTACATTAGCAGCTTCTGAGCAATTGTGTTTCAGCCTCGTCAGGTGCTAACTGTAGGAGACAAAATTGTACCGTAAAGTAAATCTTGAAGATGTTGGATTTAAGGTAAGATGTGCTAACAGCCTTTCTAATACAACATTCCTTCCCCCCGTGGCTATCTCTATATCTGTTTCCCACTGATTCAGATAATTGTTTATCTGTGCTGATGGCCTTAAGTTTTCTGAGTATTTTTGTTTGCTTTATATATTTATTTTTACAGCTGTCTGCCAGATGAGTGCAGCCAGGACTGAACTGCATCTTAGATGGCTGTGTCTTAGATTTCTATAGGGCAAAAGAAGAATCCTAGTTCTATTGCAGCAAAAACAAATGTTTCTTTCCTTGGAATCTGATAACAATAATAATAATAATAGATGCATAAAACCATATGATACTGAATCTTATGTCTTTTCTAAGTAGTTCTAAAATTATCTAGAAAGTTCCATTCCATTTGCAAAAAATGTGGTAGGCAAATTTAGTATCAAAGAGTTATATTAGTTGAGAGCCTCACATATTAAATTTCCTCAAGCTAACAAAGTTACAGCCATGCTTGAAAATGTAAAAGTTGTTAAAACAAAATCTTGGACAGACCCATTGTTTATTTAATTATGCTGTGGCTAGGAAACTTTAGAAAACCGATTTGCTAAGTGATGTATTACATAAATTTTCCGACTCACACATTCTGTTTTCAGCTCTGCATTTTAAACATGCAATAAATGCTCATAATCTTTTGAACCATCTTCCAAAAAATGATCTTACTGGGCTATAACTAAGTAATTAAATTTGATACATATCCACACTGATTAATTAACCTTAACACTTTCCAGAACAGTCGAGTCAATGCTAGACTCGGTGGGCCAAACAACATTTCGCAAGAATTATTAACACTAAGCTCTCGTCAATAAAGAATGTCATTAGCAGCATTTCAAATTTGTGGATATCACCTACCAAACCACAAATCAAATTAGCATATTTTTCATTTATTTTTTATTAGCTGTTAACATTAGACAGAATTTCCTGTCAGAGTCAAGATTTGCTGAGAGAGCTGGCGTTTCTCCCCGACGGAGCTTATAGAAAACATACGCTGTCAACGGTCTCTCTAATGGGGCTTTGCAGTGCGATTCTAGAATGTTTTGCCTAAAATATGTTCTATTAGAGAATACAAGCACCATCACGAGTATTATTCTCAAATAAACATTTCCATCTTTTAAGAGGCAAAAATGAACTAACTCAACTCATTTATTAAAATCCTAGTGAATAAGAGGCCATTCTTCTATTATAAATTTCAGTGACTGTGTCATCACTAAAAATAAAATCAGAGATAAGAAATCCATCTGGTTCTTGAAGCCAGTAAAGCCGTGATGTACATCTAGTCAGACCGGGTCCTAGTCCTGCTTGGTTAATGGTTTCTGAAAATTAGAACGCCTTTAAATCCAGGATTTTCCAGGAATCTCTTTAAAATATTCAGAAAGAACCATAAATTCTGGCCTCACCCACAACATAAAATAGGCAACGAAGAAGGAAAGATTTCTTTTTAAAATATCTAATAAGCTCAGTGGCATTGCTGGCTTCTCCTGGGTATTGTAGTTTTGAAAAAGTCCTTTCTGGAGAGGAGCTGAGAGATGGGACAAGATATAACTCATTCTCAAACATCCCTTGGGTTGGCTGTATCTAGCTGTTTCACTGCAATGACAAACTCTTGGTCTCCAATCCGTGTGAGTCAGGTGTTAGGAACAACCACCAGAGCAAAAATTATCATGCACAGAAAGAAGAATAAGAGAGAGTTGATATTTTGGATTTTTAGAAACAGGCTTGAAGCCTCAGTACATAGATCAAGGCTAAATTCCATGGATGCAAACAGATATACTTAAGCACTTGATATTTTAAATATCTACAAAGTTCATGAACAGTAAAATTCTATAATGTCAAGGTGAAAAGACTCTGAAATTAAAATGTTTTTTTTTAAGTAGAGTTGAATTTTATTCCACTTATAAACAAAACATTTTGCTGCTTCTAAAACTTTATATGTTAATTCAGCAAATGATACAGGTAGAACGTTTAGAAGCTGGGGACTGAGAATGAAGCCAGAATAATCCCAAGAATACAGAGAATACATGATAATAATTCCACCACTCCTTGCTAAGTTCATAAGAAATAAAAATTTCTAAAGCTAGAATTTGGTGATATTCCTTCCTTTGCAAGAATCATATAAATTTAATGGCACAGTCTGAATGTTATAAATGAAATTTGTCAGGAAAAAAAATCATTTCATCAAAGCACTGTCAATCCCTTCCCCTCCCTACCCCCAGCTTTCTTCCTCTACGCCGTGACCGAAAGATTATTTATTTATGGCTTTATAAAAGTCCTAGACTGCAGAAGGGAAAAGAAAATCTGTCCTCTCAAAAGATCACACAGCCATCGCCTTCAAAGACAGCAAGGTCCAACTCACCCGAGAAAACATCCCAAGTAAAACCACGAACAAAACTAACCACACGACATGATCACACCAAAGGCTGTCCTACGAGTGTGCACAGTACATGAGATACACGTGTACACGCCTTGCCACCTCTAAGATACACCTTCACGTGTCTTACCTTCTCTAAGTGCAACCCTAGGATGATCGGGAGTGTAATAAGAAACTGTTGCTAACACGGGGGTAGACTTGGCTGCCGTGGGGGGTGGGATTGCATCCGGTGCAAAGGCCGTGAGGAAACTCCTTCCTCGGAAAGGCAGACTCCACTGGCTCCTACGCTCCCATCTTTAATAAAAGAAGCACCCAACACCGTGCACGGGGGCCGAGAACATCCTCGGGACCGATGTGACACAGGTGCTCCCCCAAGGACGCGTCCAGAGAAAGAGTCTTGGGGTGTGCGTTGCTGGTTGGTCGGTTTGTGAGACAGATTCCGTGACTGCTCCTTTCTGGGGAAACACGGGAGAGATGGAACAAGCTTTTCTGGGAATCTTTTCCTTCTGTCCAACAACCCTCATTTCTTGTTCATTTTCCTTACGATTTCAGCCAGAGAAATGATATCTTAGAAAATATGTATTTTCCTTGTGTGGTATATATATACGTGTGTATATATATACATATATATGCACAGCAGAGCCTGGCAAGCTTCCCGTGGCATATTCAATATGCCAAAACCAGTCACAATAACAGGTCTCATTCCCCTGACCCTGAAAGAGCCTCCAATCTTTGGGAAAGACGAGTAAGGAGAGGCTGCTAAAATCTCATGGCTGGGAGGAATAGAGACGTTACTGGCGCCCGCTCGAGTAACTTGACAAACAACGGGAGGACAGTGATACAGTGATATATATATATATATAAATATATATAAATACATTTCTTCCCTGGAATTCCAAGCTGCCGGCGGCACCCCCGCCCCCTGCCAATGTGTGGTGGCATTGCAGGCACCAGCTCCCCCTTGCTGCGTCCTGCCAGGCCCAGGGCCAGCGCCTGGCCTGCCGAGAGGACGGGAACCCAGCCCTAGGCAGGGGCATCCCTCTGGCGGGCAGGCGGGGTGGGGGGCAGAGCCCCTGTGATCCCCTTCCGGACAGAACCCGATTCCTGTGCCCTCCCTCCCCGGGCAGGGCCTGAGGAATCTCGCAAGGAGCACCGGAGGGAGGAGAGCCTGGCTGAGGCCCCTCCTCCGTCTGTCACAATAGAACAGGGCGGGGCCGAGTCGCAACCGAGCTGCAGCGTCTCAGCAGGAGCAGAGCCGACAGACCCCGGGTGCTGGGAAGCCCCCCGAGGGCTGGTCCCAGACATCCCCGGCTCGGGCAGCGACCTCAGGGAAGGGCGGCCTGACGTAGCCCGTTCCCGCCAGCCAGGAGGAGAGGAGAAAAGCAAAACTTGCATTCTTCAACCCAAGCCAAGTGGCCTGAGACGCTCGTCCCCGAGCCGCAGTTCCAGAAAGGACCTGACGTGTGTCACCACACAGAGGCCGGCCGAGCCCCTCCCGCCGTCTGACCGAGGAAGGGGCGAGCCCACCCCCACGACGCACGGCCCTCGCGCCCCGCAGAGCACACTTACACGATCTCGTCGTTCTGGAACTCCAGCTCCCCGCAGGAGTCCTCGAAGTCCTCCCCGCCGCCCCGGGCGGTGCCCTCGACGGTCTTGTAGGGCACGATGACGTTCCCGCGGGCGCCCGACGTGCGCAGCACCTTCACCTCCATGACGCCGATGCTCTCGCTCACGTGCGTCACGGGCTCCTCGAAGGTGAAGATGCCGGCGTGGTCGTCGTCGAAGATGGTGACGGTGGCCGTGCAGGGGGAGCCCAGGCAGGCCAGCGCCGACACGTGGTTGGCCTCCAGGACGCCGTCCTCGGGCGCCTCGGCCGACACCTGCACGTTGCTCAGGTGCACCAGGAAGTTCTCGTCCTCCTCGAAGATGTCGTCGTCGATGATGCCCACGCGGATCTCCTTCTGCGTCTCGCCGGGCTTGAAGACCACCGTGCCCTCCGTGAACTCGTAGTCCGAGCCCGCGTTGGCCGTGCCGTCCTCCGTCCGGAAGTCCACGACCACCGTGCTGGTCAGGTCCCCGCCCCGGCGCACGATGGTGAGCGCCACCGTGCCGCAGTTCTCCAGGCACTGGTAGGTGCCCTGCTCGAAGCAGATCCTGCTGATGGGGTCGCCGTCCGTCATGTCCGTGTTGACCTCGTGCATGCTGACCGCCTTGCGCGCCTGGTCGGCCGCGTGCCGCTTGAGGATGTTGCCGGCCCCGGTCATGAGGCGCGTGGCCTGGATGCGGTAGAAGGCGCGGCTCTTCTGCTGCTGGCTCAGCACCTGGTAGTTGGCCAGCTCGATGAGCTGCTCCACCTCCTTGTCCGGGTGCTTCTGCTTGAGCTCCTTCAGGATCCGGGCCATCTCCCGCCGGGCCTCCTCGTCGTCCTGGTCCCGCTCGTCCACCTCCAGCACCAGCGCGCCGTCCAGGAAGTTGTCCACGTGGGAGTTGACCACCTTGCCGTCCATCTCGATCTCTGTCTTGGACGAGGGCCGGTCACCCTCGTGCTCGATGATCATGCCGCGCTGCTTGCCGGCCCGGTACCTCTTGTAGACGTACTTGTAGAACAGGAGGCGCCGGTCGGCCACCCAGGCGAACACCACGCAGATGGGGAAGAAGAAGAAGGTCAGCAGCCCCTCCCACACCTCCACGACGCCCGGCGAGATGACGGACAGGATGATGTAGAGCCAGGTGTAGGCGAAGATGCTCCAGGCGGCCGTCACGAAGAACACGCGCAGGTGCTTGATCTTCCTGGTCTCGCCGTCGGGGACCACGTAGACGCACAGCGCGATGATGATGAACATGTTGAAGGCGGCACTGCCCACGATGGTGCTGGGGCCGAGGTCGCCCGCCGTGAAGTTGTGGCCGCACACCTCGATGACCGAGAGGAGGATCTCGGGGGCGGACGAGCCCAGGGCCATGAGGGTCAGGTTGGACACCGTCTCGTTCCAGATCCGCACGGTGGTCTTGGTGGTCTCCCCGTTGGGCTTCTTGATGGTGATCTCCTTCTCCTGCGACGTGATGACCTCGATGGACGACATGAAGCGGTCGGCGATGATGGACACGCCCAGGAACATGTAGACCATGGCCACGAAGTACACGGTGGCGCGGGCGATCTTGTCCCCGAAGGAGGGGTCCTGCGGCTCCCAGATGGGCAGGATCACCCCCTTCTTGCAGTAGTAGGAGCCCGTGCACTCCGCGGTGCCGTTGCCTTCCCCTTCGGCCTCAGGCTCGGCCTGGAGGTGCTCCACGTGGGAGAAGAGGAGGGCCACGAGGGCCAGCAGGTGAAGCCCGGCCGGCCAGGCGGGCCGCAGGCTGAGCGGCAACATGGCTGCCCCCGAGCAGACCCCCGACGGCGCCGGCCTGCTGGAGAACCAGGGAGAGAGGAAGAAGGACACCGTTAGGGCGATGGAGGCGTGACCCGCAGCAGTGCTCCCGCAGCAGTGCTCCTGCCCCTCGCCCGTCCCGAACCGCCTCCTGCCCCGCTGTCCCGAGACCCCACCCCCTTGGCGGCTGGCCCCCAGTTTAGGACTCCCTTTCTCGGCGCGCGTATTTTCGACGTGAAATCCCCGCCGATTTGCTGGAATCGAGAGCCCGGCGAGGACCTTCTCCTCGGCTGCGCATTCCTACCGGACGCACAACGGTGTGTGAAAACACAACAAGACGGCTGAAGCCTGGGATCATTTTTCTGCTCATCGGCAGACTTTTCATCTTGGGTTTGGGCCAGGGAAACCACCATTTGTGTCACCGAAGCTCTGTCACCGCCGGAAACACCTTTTGGAGACCGAGCAGGGGCCCAGGTGCGAGTCCCACCAACCCCAGCCATCTTGGGCACCACAAAAGGTGTGTGGCTTCTGAGAGCCAGGCACAGGCTCGGAGCACTGTTGGGTGTGGCCCAAAGTTAACAAAACAACCGGCGTCTCTCCCCAGTACAGACTGGACCTGGCTCAAAGCTCAGGCCTGCCCTGCAGTGCACCCGACGCCCACGCGGCCTTGGAGACGCGGAGAAATCTCACCCCGCAACCAGTGCTCGTGCTGAGGGGGGATCAGCTGTCGCAGATTTTATTTATTGCTTCTGTTTGGGGGCACACCCAGTGGTGTTCCGGGCTCTCTCCCGGCTCTGCACTCAGGAATCACTCCTGAGGGTGCTCAGGGCACCATGTGGGATGCCGGGGATCGAACCCGGGCCAGTTGCATGGGAGGCAACAACTTCCCCGCTGTGCTACGGCTCTGGCCCATGACAGAAAGCAGGAAGGTGTGGTTTGCTCTGGGGCGGCCCCGTTCCTGAGCCTTGGGGTCCACAGAGGGAGGGGGCTGCCTCCCCGCCTTTCCTGGCCAGGCCCACTCTGTTCAGGAACGCCCGTGGCCCGGGCACCTGGGCTGCCGCGCGGTGTCAGGAAGGCCGTCGCTCTTGGGGACTCACTGCCCCAGAGCCCCGGGGCCGAGGAGAGCACCGGGGCCGTGAGCTGCTCATGGAGCAGGAGCAAAGCCGCGAGGGGCGCCTCCCTCCCTCCCAGGGGGCTCTGCTCGCCCAGGGGAGGCAGCGCCCGCCGCTTCCATCGCCAACGAGCGCCGGGTCCAGAGGAGGGTGGGCTGGCCCCCTGCCACCCACGCCGGGCAGCGGGGCTGTGTCCGGGGACCCCGACTCTGCTCAGGACCCGGGTCCAGAGGAGGTGGGCTGGCCCCCTGCCACCCGCGCCGGGCAGCGGGGCTGTGTCCGGGGACCCCGACTCTGCTCAGGACCCAGGTTTCCACCCTCGAGCTGAGCAGAGCTCAGGAGAACGACGTCCCACTGTGCCCCGGGCACCAGGAGCAGGGGTGCGGGAGGCCCCCTCGGGGACTGTCACTCGCTTCCCCCAGCCCAGCGGCATCAGCCACAGGAGCCCGGTCCCGAGAGGATGCCCTTCCCCGCTCGCGACACAGCCTCCTCTTCGCGCCTGAGAAGTGGGGAGAGGCCCCACAGGAAGCAGGTGAGGGGCAGGGGGCGCTCTGTCTACACAGCACGCTGAGTCAGGGTCCCGTGCCATGTCAGTGAATGGCCACCTAGTCTCCCCATGAAAGAAATGACCGGGGTGAGGGGCAGGGCTCAAAAATGAGGAGCATCGCCTCTTCGAGGACGCGTCTCTCGGGCGCTGAGAGATACGGAAGCAGGGGTGAGGGGCGAGTGCATCAGCAGCCCGACAGGCGCCTCCAGACCTCCAGATACCCCAGAACGGCTGCTGTGCCTCTGCCCAGACCCAACAACTTGGGGCTGTTTACCAAGAATTAAACGGCCAAAGTTAGGTACGTGGGGACACACCCACAAACCACCTCCAGCTCAGCTATATAAGCTCGTTTATTGGCCTTACTTCAGAGACCCATAAATCTCGAAGGAGATCAAAAGACACCGCTAGGGTCTGTAGTGCGGAGGTAGGCGGGAACCCGTGACTGAGATCTCCAGGCCCGCTTGGATGGGGACTGGGCCTCCTCCGCCCAGGCCCCCAGTTTTCCCGTAGCTTGGCAGTCACACCCGCAAACTGCCCCTGGCGCCATGTAATCTCATCAATGGCCAAGACCCAGAGACTATAAACTAAAGCTCCAGGAAGAGAGCACTGCAGAATGTCCTGACCCCGTGCCAGGCTGTCTCCACTGGGGCACCTGGGTGGGGGGGTGAGTTTCCCTCCCTGCCCCAAGCAGAACTCTGGCAGCCGAAACCCTCCAGAACCCAAACCACCGCCATGCCCAAAGCCACTCTCCACAAGGTTGGACGAGTCTCACCCAAGAGGGCACGAGCCTCACCCCAAACAGGATGAACCTCACCCAAGAGCAGACCGGCAGGAAAACCCAGATATGAGGGAACCCGTGACTGAGATCTCCAAGGCGCTCAGATCGGGACTGGGCCTCCTCCCCCCAGGTCCCCAGTTTTCCAGAAGCTTAGCAGTCACACTCACAAACTGTTCCCAGCGCCATGTAATCTCATCAACGGTCAAGGCCCAGAGACTATACACTAAAGCCCTGGAAGATAACGACACAGAATTTCCTGGACATTATGGTCTATCCATAACAAGCAATACAAAACAAATCGTCTAGCACTGCCTTTTGGGCAGGTTTGAGGGGTGGTGTGACTGGTGTCGAAATATCGAATGTAACCAAAGTAGAGAGAGAGTATGGGGGAAACTGTCTTTCACAGAGGCAGGGGAAGGGTTGGAATGGGGGTGGGGTTGGAGGGGAATAATGGGGATTTTGGTGGTGGAAAATTGTTGGATATCATTGGTTTGTCCTTTCCCCCTTGCCACTAGGAGCTTAGGTTTATCAGTCACGCCCATCAAAATGCTCCCGAGTCACTCCCATTCCTTTGTTTATCTGTAACCATTTCTACCAGTTTATCTGCTCTTCCTCTAATCAAACTCCTAATTAGTAAGGTCAGACCTTGCTAGGACAGTGTAAGTTAATATTGTCTTTAAGTTAATATTGTCTTTCTCCTCTCTTATGTCTTTTGAATAGTTTACCTTAAAACAATATCCTTTTTGTATGGACAAAGAAAGACATTTATTAATATGCTTTGGAAACTTGGGATTTAATTGGCTTCAAATATTATTCATTCCCGGGCATCTGCTTTCTGAACTTAAGCCTCAGCTGCCCTTACTTCCTAGCACCCTCAAAAGCAGGGTCCCAACGGGGGATGAGATGGACCCAGGGCAAGCAGTGAGTTGTGTGCTACCCTGGCATTGAGATGGGCCTGGCCAAAGCGCCTAATGCTTAACTATATGTTAAGAGCTTGGTTATGGGATGTCATGTCATGATCCAAAAGCAACGACGAGACAGGGCCCTGCTAGGGCTAGGAAAGACTAATCTGGCCTGAGCGCTGTAGTCTGAGATCTAGGTGACCCCTGGAGAGCAATTCTATAAGCTTAATGCGCCTCTTGCTATGTCCTTACAAAATGATTTATAATATGAATACTTAGTCGGACAAAGAAAGGAGAAACACACCCATAGAATTCCACTCTTGGGTGGATGTCCCGCTGAGAGAGATTCTGTCCTAGTGAAAGCATCCCCTAAGGGAGATAGAACTTTACCCCCTATTGACTGTAACCACACCTATTGTGTAAGCATCCAGGGAGGATGTGGGGGATTTAAGGTAGCTGTATGAGGGGGCTGGGGGCGAGTTCCAGAGAGGCAGAGAGAGAGAGAGAATGAAATAGGATGGGGGAGGAAGAAGAGGAGGAGAATCAGAGGAGAATGGAGAGAGAAGTTTGGAATAAACTGCAAGTGAGACCAACCATCTTGGCTCCGTTCCTTCCTTCGCCTGCCACATCATCGCCATCAACCTCCCCGGAGTGGGGGAAGTGGCCGGAGACTACCGAACTCGGCTGCTGCCCTAGGCCCTGTGCCTGGCTCGGTGCGGTGAGGCGTCCCTTCGCCCGCGCCTTTCCTTTTTATTTTAGTTTTATACAGAAAATGTGCACTGGTGAAGGGATGGATGTTTGATGATTGTATGACTGAAGCTCAAACATGAAGGCTTTGTAGCTGTATCTCACGGTGAATCAAAAAAAGGGGGGGAGGGAATAATAATAAAATAATAAAATAAAATTAACATTCAGAATGGAATAAAAAATGTAATGTGGAGCTCATGCCCAATTCCATCAGCTTAATCAGTGGCTGAATAAGTAGCAGTATTCCTACATTACAAAAAGAGAGAGAGAGAGATGGAAGCATCTCCCTCAGAGAAGCACCTGCCCCTCATAGAGGTAACTCCCTCATGGAAACAACTCCTCAGGAAAACCCTCATGAAAGCATCTTTCTCGGAAAGCATGTCCTCCTCAAAGAAGTATCTTTCCTCAAGGGAGTATCTCTCCTCAAGGAAGTATACCCATATTCCTCAAAGAAGCACCCTCTCCTCAAAGAATGATCTTTCTCAGAAAGCATCTCCCTCAGGGAAGTATCTCTTTCAGGAAAATATCTCCTTCAGGGAAGCATCTCCTCTTTCTCAGGAAAAATTTCCTCCTCAAGGAAGCATAGTCATCATAGAAATATCTCTCTCATGGAAGCTTCTCCCTCAGGGAATGATCTCTCTCGAGGTGTGTGTGGGGGGAATCCATCTCATGGAAACAACTTCCTCATGGAAGCTTCTCCTTCAGGAAAGCATCTCCCTCGAGGAAGCATCTCCTCAAGAAAGCATCTCCCTCAGGAGGTGCTTCCTCCTCAAGGCAGCATCCCCTCCTCAGTGAAGCGTCACCCGCAGGGAAGGATGTTTCTCAGAGAAGCATTTCTCCTCCAGGAAGCATCTCAGTGTGGTGAGAGGCCATGCAGCAAACACCACTCCCGAACCGCCTCACTAAACGCCCAGAGGAAAGCGCGGACCACGGACACTGAATGCCGACATGGGCGGAGAGGAAGAGACTCTTCCAGGAGTGAAGGAACCAGAGGAGCGGGGAGAAAGCAGCTCGCTCTGACTCCAGGCCAGGTGCCAGGACGGGCCTCGGTGCCGAGGGTGCGGGAGTGACCCCAGCGCCCAGGCCTGTGTCCGCGGACGGCCCTGCCCTCACAGACTCCCAGGAGCTCTGGCCGCTCTTGCTGCTCTCATGAGGGCCAGAAGCCGCTTATTCCGGTGGGCTGAGTCCTGGGACGGGGACAGACGGGTCCGTCCAGGCACTGTGCCCCTTCGATCTCGACTCCCCGGGGCTTTCACGCTGCTGGCTGGGGAGGGGGGCCTCGCTCCCGGAGCCTCCGCTCCGCAAACCTGGGCTGCTCCAGCTCACCAAGAACCTGTCCTGGGGGCCCTCCCGCACACACTCACACATGCACTCACACACACACACTGCACATACACATTCACACACATCCACACACTCACACACATTCCACACACATATACACTCACACATACACATACACACTCACACACATATACACTCACACACATATACACTCACACATACACATACACACTCACACACATACACACTCACACATGCACTCACATACACACTCACACACATACACACTCAACATGCACTCACATACACACACTGCACATACACATTCATACACGTCCACACACTCACACACATTCCATACAAACATATACACTCACACATACACATACACACTCACACACATACACACTCACACATGCACTCACATACACACTCACACACATATACACTCACACATGCACTCACACACACAACACATACACACATACACATTCACACACATCCACACACTCACACACATTCCACACACATATACACTCACACATACACACTCACACACATACACACTCACACACACTACACATACACATTCACACACATCCACACACTCACACACATTACACACATATACACTCACACATACACATACACACACATGCACTCACACACACTGCACATACACATTCACACACATCCACACACTCACACACATTCCATACAAACATATACACTCACACATACACATACACACTCACACACATACACACTCACACATGCACTCACATACACACACTCACACACACTACACATACACATTCACACACACATACACACACTCACACATATACTCACATACACACTCACACATACACACCACACATACACACTCACACATACACACTCACACACACCCACACACACTCACACACATACACTCACACACATATACACTCACAAACATGCACACTCACACACATTCCACACATACATTCCATACACTCACACACATATACACTCACACATACATACTTACACATACCTCACAAACACTCATATATATACACACTCACACACTTATACACTCACATGCACTCCCATCTACACAAACACACATACACATACACACACATACACATACACACACTCTCCTACATACACACTCACATGCACTCACACCTGCACACACACACTCACAGAATGGGAGCCTCCATCAACCTCTCCAGGCGTGTGCCTGACTGGGGGTCCTGTCGCGGGCGGCGCAG